>NW_022987609.1:4856750-4972184 GCF_902827165.1 Trematomus bernacchii | reverse complement strand
AATTACGTTTTCAGATATCAATCTGAACAAGTGTACCCATCTGATCTTTGCCTTTTTCTACATTACATAACAACCCTGAGTAGTCCTCCCAGCAGTGTGAGTGACATACAACATTGACAGTCCTTTATTTAATCAAAACCAAGTCATACAGTGCTTGCCATGTAAATAAACCCCTTCACCTTTTTCCCTATTTTATTATGTTGTCCTCAAATGTTCAGATCCTCCTCGATAATCTATACTCAATTAATCAATATCCCATAATGACAAAGCGAGAAGAAGATTTACGAAATCTTTGCAAGTTTACTAAAAAATAAGGAACTTACATTTTATTTATATAGCACATTTTTAAACGATTTTTGGTCGAGCCAAAGTGCTGTACATATAATAAAAATACCCTACAGTAAAGACACTTTACAGCAAATATTTTTGCACAGTTTGTGCAGAATATCAGTATGAGAAAAACGACACCCCTCTGTCCTTTAGACAGTAAAATAGTAGTCAACCCCTTACTCAGTACCTAGTTGAAGCACTTTTGGGACTTTTAGCCATTCTTTCTTCCGAAGTTCTTTCTAAGCCACTCATGTTTTTCATGGCTGTGTGTTAAGGGTCATTGTAAAATGTACACTTCTTTTTTTATGCTTTCTCTGATCATAAAGCAGTGATCTTTCAGGTTCCTCATTTCTGTTTCTGCCTCAAACACATCTTTTGATATCAACAAAAACCCAAGTCTTTCTGTAGGCTTAAAGTTGTTTTTCAATATCTTCTGCACAAAGACTTTACATTGTGTTAGCATCAGTCGGATAAAAAGAAAAAGTCTAAATCTCCCTCTATGCCATCTCTTGTGTCTTCAAAGTATTTAAGTATGGAATATCCTCCATGATGATGGAGGGGAAATCATAAAGTAGAATAATAAAAAAGCACCACCATGAATGGTTTTGAGTACTTTGTCCAGGTGATTATAATTATGTCCTGCCTGTCTTTTGACATATGTCTTCACTATAAAGTGTCAACGGTGCAAGATCTGGTCACAAAACTTTACAGGTTTGTAGTGAAGATTGAGTTTAAATGTTCTTTTATTAAAAACATTTATAATTCTGAGATTTAAATATGGGTTTTTGCTCTCAACACAGCTTTGAGTAGCTCTGGTCTCTAATGACTTCTTAATGCTTGCCAGTTAACACATGCCTGTACTCCTTTTTACATTTTCTTTTACCTCAAACTTTGTCCTTGTACACACACATATTTTCATTAACCCCCTGAACACTTTGTTTGCATCAGTGATGAAGATCTTTACTGGTCCATCTTGTTATGAAGAACATGAAATAATTAAACAAAATAAGCTAAATTAAAGGATTAACTTAAAGGTAGGGTAGGTAAGAATGGAGAAACCAGCTCGAGTAAGCAAACATTCGAAAGTACACAACCGAAAATAATCGGCCCCTTCCTTCAGACTTCCTTACAGAGCCCCTCCTCCAACACACACGAACCTATGAGGGAACGAGATAAGTTTTTGCACGAGATGGAAGGCTGACAGGCAGGTAGGCCATCCAGTTGGACTTGCTTTGTACAGCGCCACGGCTTCCACAGATGAAATATTTGTATATATTTATTGTCAAAGCATTTAATTCATTCATTGCTATCGGAATGTTAAGAGCATTATAGAGATATAACAAAAAGTGTTTCTGAAGTGAATTGCCTACCCTACCTTTATTAAAGTAAGTGATTTAAATATCAGTAAAGTCAAAAGTCAGAAAGGTGTGGTGGAATGGAGTAAGATGTCGTGTGTGTGTTGAAGTGCATAGCAGCAAAACAAAGAGCATTGGCAAACTAATTAAACCAAAGGGTAGGGGAGGAAAACTGCCACACCCTCAGGTGTTGTCGTTGCAGAGAGCACGACAGAGGAATGACACAGCTCACTAGTGAGAACAACAAAGCATTCATAAAGCAATTACAATAAACAATGAGCCTTATTACACAAATCGAAAAGGTTGGTTCAGCCCTTTGAGTAGTGAACTATAACCAGATAGAGTAACAGATATAGAAAAACATCACTGCAAAAGGGTCCAAAGTAAGATAACAGCAGATCAATAGGAACTTTTTTTTGTATCCTCAATATATTCAACATGCTAAAATGAACCTTAATGATAATCTGGTGATCCTAGTAACTTCACAAACTATAGTTTTATATCCCCATTCTTCTGAATTATCTTTGCAATACATTCAGTGTATCAGGGTAGAGAAATATCTCATTACCCTAGACAAATAGGGGAGGGAAGATGAAGCAGTAAAACCACCTGCAGATTTTGCTTTCAATTAGTGGAATAAATAGATAAAAAAAAAATCTTTGTTTGCATCAGTGATGCTGATCTAAACTAGTTCATATTGATACAACCTGGATCAAGTTGCCATAACAAAAGGGAAGACACCATATGGACTGATAAATGTGTACCAGATGAAACCAAATGAAATGTTTAACTTAAGTAATTACCGTATACGGAGTGTGAATATCAGTAAAGTCAGTAAGGTGTAATGTGCATGAGTGAAAAACAAAGAGCTTAGGCAAATTAATGAAACCAAATGAGAGAGAATCAAACTGTTTCCCAAAGGGTTACTGTTGCTCCGTTGTTTCCGCTAACTGAGGATAGCTTCAATTTCCAATTTGTTTTGGTCAAGAATCAAAATACGTTTTGTGGGTAATTCACTTTAAAGACATTTGGATATACTTGTTTCCATCAGCGTCCAATTGCATTTATAAATTATCCTAACTTTCAGCAGTAAACGTAATAAAATAAAATATCAAACAGCATCAAGTGTATATATACTTATCTACAGTAGAAATTAAGGAAAAGTACAAGAAAAGCATCTTATCAATTGCCACTTGAAAAATGACCAACTTAACTATATCTACCTTTTTTATGCTTTGCTGATACAGACATTTTTGTTTACTGTGCATTACTGAAGGGACTCTGACTAACTGACTGATTGATTGATTGATTGATTGATTGATTGATTGATTGATTTGCATTATGTAATATTATTTTAGCTTTGTATCTTGTTAATTCTGTTTTGTTAAATACCATGGATCATGTTTAACATTAGAATAATAACAACACTCAGAAAAAAGCACTTGTTTTTTAGGGTGTGATGATTTGCACTGAGTCAGCAAGGGTTTCATAATCTGGACAGTAACTGTTGGTAGCTTCAATAAGATTATCTTTCATGGTTGAATTGTATTTGGATTAATTAAACTGTATAAGGGAAAAGGCTCACCTAAATAAAATGTTCTGAGAAATGCAGACAAGATCAGGTCAACCACAAATGTGTCTTTTCCCTTGCAGCTCTAAATTAAGCCTCAGTCATTAGTTGGTCAGATCTGAATAAATGGCCAAATCTACCAGCTCATGATTGTTATTCAGAGGGAAACTTAGCATTTTAGTGCAGAGGGGAAACTCTTTGTCTCAGGCATAAGCTCTTTTCCCGACTCTGCCGTCTGATATTGGTGTTTGGCAAGAGGTCAGTTTGGTTGCAGCCAGCCTCCTCCTGATACTCACAGAACAGATGTCTCTCAAGGGATCTTGTCCCAATAGCAAAGAGGATTTTCATTGACACATCCATTAAATATGTTCATATTCAGAAGTTTTCCACATAGCACTTCTTGGTTTATCATGCAGTGATAGTTAAAGGTGGAGTGCAAGTGCACAAGAAAGAGAAAAGGCCATAGATGTATAGAGGAAAAAAGGCACATTAAATCTGGAGAGTAGAGTTTGTTTGGCTGTTAAAGGGGACCTATCATGCAAAATGCACTTTTGTACGTCTTTTATACATGAATATGTGTCCCCGGTGTTCCAGGGAACTCACCAACTGTCAGAAAACACAACCCTCTCTCTTTTCCTCCATACCCAAATCTCTAAAAACGGGGCTGCAACGGATCTGATACAGACTGATCCAGATTTGAACATTCCTCTGACGTCAGGACGGCGGAGCTGACCTATCAGGGGAATGAGAGGTTGCCGTGGCATAGGTAACAAGCATGGTAACACGACGCTCGTAAACTCGGCCCCCTCCTTTGCAGGGGGCGTGGTCAGCTGCAGCGCATGCAAAGACAGGGTGGAGGAGAGCAAAATAGAGCGAAATGAGGCATGGCTAAAATGCATGATCCGTTTGGTATTTTGAAAAAGAAAACGTATAAATATACCTTATATAGGTATGGCCCTACAATATATTATTCAAATATAGCATGATAGGTCCACTTTAAATTCAGTTGTTGAGAAATAAATCCTCCACCTTGCATCAATAAAAGAAGCAGGCCCCTCAATATTTAGTACATGTGCATGTGTTCCTCCAAATAGAAACATGACATTTTACAGTACTTTTTATTTGAATAACTGCCTGAAGCGTGCAGTATACAACCCCAACATGTGACACAATACTCTTCCACAGTTGTCATTAAAGCCAACTTTTCGTGTGTGTTTGTTTGACCTAAAATGTAATGAGACATCGCTCATTTGTTCCGTGCATATTACCTATTGTAATGTCATACGCAGCTAATACGTCATCAGGAAGTTAATTAGCAACAGTGAAAACTAACCTTTTTATGTATCATGCCAGAAAAATTCAATTGAAACATTGCAGTAAATAACCCCACCCTAACTGGCACATCAAGTCTGCCAACTCTTTAAAACCAAGTCTGAAACCAGTCAGTCATTCATCAGATACATTTGAGATACAGTACATGGTTCTTTCACCTTGTGTTCGTGAGTATCTCTTTTATTCTGATTTTATCAAACCACATGTTTACTTCTTTCTTAGATGCTATGTATATATTTCTTTACCTGCTCAACTTTTTAAAACATTTATTGCAATATTTGTTGTACATGTTTTGATTTTGCATGTTATACCAAGTATTTACGTGTTTTATTAACCCAACCGCAGTTTGTTATCATTGCTTTATGTCGCTGAATTTACCTTTTTTTTTGTCAATTATCTTTACTCACAATTTATACTGTATAATGAAGAAATGTGACTTCATTCAGACGTGACAATAATGATATTGACTCTCTTACTGTATATGGGGTTTGAGGTTAACTTTAAAATCTCCTTATAGTGATATTGAATTACACTTTAAATGGCAACAGATTGCTTTTTGGTTTTAAAGCATGAACAAACAGTTTTTAGTCAATAAGACAGGTTGGCTTGAAAAATGAAATCATTTCTGTTACTCTGTATTTCCTGCAGCAAGCACACATTTTTTTGAAGAAATGATTTTGTCCTTGACAAAATATATAGTTTAGTTATTAAACTGCACAGCTCTGCCAATTTAAATTCTGATTTACTGCAGATACATTTTTATTTTTATTATTAGAGTAAATTGTTATTTTTATTATTTATACTTACATTTTTTGCATATTATATTCTTTAATTTTATACAAATGTTTAACCTCCTGTTGTGTTGAGTTTAATCTGACCAATGACTACTTTCATCAATCATACATATTGTGTTTTACATTTGATTGCCTCAAGGCCTTATGATATCCTCCACAGTAGGCTTATGAACTAGAGCTATTTATAGGTATGGGTTTGAGGGAAATAAAATAATGTTTAATCATATAAACTACTGACAACATTTCTCTCTGTTGGAATTCAACAGAAACTGATGGAATGGCTGCCATGCATGTAGAGATAGAGATTTAAGAAACATTTGGAGTGGTCTCTTGATTTTTTCTAGAGCTGTATTAAAATACTGATCACCCACTTTCATTGAATTTTGAGTGGTTGGTCCCACTTTGTAACACCTATGGTGCTCTGGTCAAAAAATGAATGGAAATGAATAGGTAACCCTAGATTATGTTCATCCAACAGAGTACACACCCAAATCGACAATCGTGTTTATTTTGCAATACATGTTCAGTGTCTATTCTTTGTATATTCACTGCAGTTATTCATGTTAACCAGTAGCCTGAGACATTTGACTGTTTACAGCTTAAAATGGTGTTAAATACAATTTGATGATGATAAATGGTGTTCATGTTAATGTAAGAGCAGTTAAAACAGACCGGTCAAATTTGACTGTGAACTCCAAAGGTAAGGGGGGTGGAACAAACACGAAAGTAGGGTTGGAATTAGTTACAGATTTGTTCCTTTTTTTTCTAAATACTTACCTACTTAAATATTATTTTGTGTTTGTGTATTCACCATATACACCAAGCATATTTATAGTTTGTTCAACAGTGAGGATTTGTTTGAACATGGCTGTATATTAAAACACATTTCGTTCTATTTCTTTTCTACATAGTGACACCATGTGCAAAGTCACTCTAACTGCAGGTAAGGCATTGTCAAGTAACTTTTTACTCAAAAGAGGCAGTGAATTTAAGTTGGTTTGCTGTGTTTACAGCAAATCATCTTATTCAGAAAAGGCACTGGCAACTCTTTTCAGAAACATTGTCATCATTACTTTGGATTATTCTCACAAAACCCACAAGTTGATCCAGAACACATATTGATGTAATTCCATTTTCCTTAACTGAATTTGGCTGTTGAATGATAAGAGTGTAACCTTGACAAAGAAAATGTTAAGCACAAGATTAGAAGAGTGGGAATTTTTTTAAATATGTGTTTTTATTTGGATCAACTCCAATACTTACTTTTCTATCCTTTTGAAGGTCTCTTTTTGATCATCACCAGCTTGGGTAAGTTTTTAATATGCATTTTGTATAATCAATCCTAGAAGTAATGGTAGCAATGAAGATAAATAATGTACCTCAACTAACAACTCTTGGTCAAGTAAACTGACATTCTTGATGTTCTTCTGTCTCTCAGCCTCTTCCTCCAGGCTGGTGTGTTACTATAACAGCGAGGCTGAAAATAGAGCGGACTACGGGAAGTTCACAATTTCAGATATTGATCCGAACAAGTGTACCCATCTGATCTATGCTTTTGCCGACATCGACAACCAAAATGAACTGGTCCCAAGCAGTGCGACTGACATACAACGCTATCAGTCCTTTAATGGACTCAAAACCAGGTCCGTTTTTTAGCATTTAAATATTGTGTTAATTATGTTGAATTTTGTGTTTGTAATCAATTATTACTGGATTTTTATTTTCACACAGAAATCCAGCGCTCAAAACCCTGTTGGCAGTTGGTGGCTTGACCTTTGACACACAAAAGTAAGTTACTTTCTTGGTTTTTCTGTGACAATGCAAATAAAATTATTAGCAGCTCTTGAATTTCCCCATTCATGATGTATTGGTGTGCTTATATTTATTTTAGCAATTACATAATAATCCAAATAAACACTTGAAATGAGTTCAACAGCTATATTTATGATTTCTTTATTTGACATTAGCTTTAAAAAAACACTGTGGTTCAACTGTTTACCAGATTTACTGCAATGGTGGCCACAACACAAAACAGAGAAACGTTCATCCAGTCTGCTATTAAACTACTGAGAGAAAGTGGGTTTGATGGCCTAAACCTTGACTGGAGGAACCCTGGAGAAGCTGGAAGCCCCATCACAGGACAAGCAGAGTTTCACAATGCTTTGCAAGGTCAGATCTTGAGTTTCTCTCACTACATAGGTATATGAAAATATCAGTTGTTATCTAAACCGAGACTGAAACCATTCTTCTTGTATAGGAGCTCAAGGAAGCATTTGTATCTGAGGGGAAAGCAGCCAAACCGTGACAGCTTAATCGTCGCTGCTAGTGTCTCTGCTGAGAAAGCAACCATCGATGCCAGTTATCAAGTCCCACAGATTGCCATGTAAAAAATAAATATATGTATCTCTTACATTATACCCAAGATGACCTATTTTCTTGTTTTTCTGAATGTGATCTCTTCTTCTCTTTATCAGGCACCGGATTTCATTAATGTGTTGACATTTGATTTTCACGGCCCCTGGGAAAGTGTCACAGGACATCACAGCCCCTTATACAACGGATCCCACGACACAGGAAACAAAACTTACTCTAACACTGTAAGTACAGGGATTCATACGTACGCTGCAAAAAAAAAGTTATTTTAAGAGACGCTTTCTCATTGTATTTTGTTATTTTAATCCACATTTTAGGACTATGCTATGCGGTATTGGCGAGACCAGGGAGCACCAGCACAAAAGCTAAACTTGGGGTTAGCGGCATACGGGAGAGCTTTTGATCTCTCCACTGCCTCCAGTGATGTTGGAGCACCAGCGAATGGTCCTGGTGAAGAAGGATGTTACACTGGGGAAGAGGGATTCTGGGCTGCTTATGAGGTAAATTGCAACCTGTGAATGAAATACATTTAAATCAATCACTTTATTATAGCCTAACATATTCGACAGTATTTGGTGTGACACATTTCTGATTAAAAAAATACATTGTGACATTTGATCCTTCTGTACAGACTTGCCTTTATCTTGATGGAGTTACAACCGAGCTGATACCTGATCAGAAAGTTCCATATGCCACCACAGAAAATCAGTGGGTTGGATTTGACAATGAAGACAGCCTCGATATTAAGGTAGGCAAAATACTGCAGTTAATCCTTTGAAAACGACTGCTTGTGCTCAAATCTGGGTAAAGGTGTTATACTCTTTTCAACAATATGTTCGAAATATTCTGTTATATTCAAAACTTTTTTAGTCTGATGCTTCGATTAATTTTAAACAGACCGTTCAACAAAAGGATACCCACAAATGTAGTTTCATTTAAATATTGGATTGTTCTCTCTTAGTAAGAAACCATTTTCAATAAATGGTGGTCTTACCTTTACTTGAAGATGAGGGTCCATGCGCCTATCCTTCTGGACAAAAATCTCTTACTTTTTTATAAAAGTCCTCCTTATCTTCTTGTAGTTTCAAAAGTTTAGCTTGTTGTTTGCGTCTACCGTCTGTAGAATAACAGTAGCAACTAAAACCTGTGGGCTCACGTACGCCCCCTTCAGTGCGGCAGAGTACTGTCTGCCTCACCTTGTGTCTTTTTACTGTGCTTTTATGTCACATCAGCAAGACTAAATATGTCACACAGTGACACACATACATACATTACACACATTAGCTAGGCTATGGAAAGTCAGTACGCATAGTAAAGTCTCTGTAAACATTATATTGGCGACATACAGAGTGATAGCAACAGGCACGCGCCAAATGCACACGCTCAACCTAGTTTGCGAGGGATTGCGCAATCCGAGGTGAGGCTCAGCTCGTCGCTGCCTCAGCTCGCATCTCTCACCGTATACTGTAGCAACAGCAAATACGCCATTTCAGCGATTTTTACTATAAAATTGATCGAAATTATTGGAATCATACAGAAAATATATTTATAGCACAGACCAGTGGAGAAATATTAATATTTATTTCATTTTATTGTTATTTGTATTTTTACTTTTCATGAAGACAGGTGAGGCACTGCCTCACCTGCCTCCCCTGACCGCACGTCCCTGCTTTAAATAGACATTTTGTCTGCATGGCATCAACCCTTAAAGTGTTTTTTCTTCATCCTCCCAGGTCAGTTACCTAAAGATGAACAACTTTGGAGGAGCATTTCTTTGGTCTCTCGACCTGGATGATATGAATGGAGAGTTCTGCAGAATGGGCAGCAATCCCCTCATCAGCCATCTGTATAATCTCCTGGTTCCCAGGTAATTAGAACACAAAAAATGTCTTTACATCCTTTAAGAAGGGAAGGTTTAACGTTTTTTTTTAATTAAATGCCATTAACTGTATTGTCATAATAACTTATTTACATTAATATAATTCAATATGAAGAAAGCAAATGAGCTCCCTTTTAATCTTAAAAGTCATGCTATGTAATATCAAAATATGATGGGATGTTAACGTAGGGTAAAAACAATAACACAATAAATGATAAAACAAAATATTTTTGGGTCCTTTCTTCTAAAACTCCAGCAACAACCGATAACACAACTACTCTCAACCCCCCTCCTACTACTATGACGATGCCGACAACAACTCCACCTGCCACCAAAACAGTGCCTATGACAAAGACCACCCCACATACACCCACAACAATGCCGAAGACCTCAACAACTCTCCCTACTATGAACAAAACAATGCAGACAACCACAAGAAATGTCCCTACAATCATAAGAAATGTCCCTACAACCACAACTCTCCCTACCACAACCACAACAATGCCAACGACACCAACAACTGTCGATACAACTACAACAATGAGCACATCAACAAAACTAAACCTTGCTGTATCAACAATGCCACCTAACACAACTACAGCACTGCCTACAACCATAACTCGTCCTACCACAACCACAACAATGCCTACGACCAAAGCAACTTCCCCTACTAAAACCACAGCAATTCCTACGACCGCAACTCTACCTACCACAACCACAGAATCGCATACGACCACAATGCCTACGACCACAATTCTACCTACCACAACCACAACAATGCCTACGACCACAACTCCATCTACCACAACCACAGCATTGCCTACGACCACAATTCTACTTACCACAACCAAAGCATTGCCTACGACCAAAATTCTACCTACCAAAACCACGACAATGCCTACGACCACAACTCCCTCTACCACAACCGCATCAATGCCTACGACCACAACTCTCCCTACCACAACCACATCAATGCCTACGACCACAAATCTACCTACCACAACCATAGGATTGCCAACGACCACAATTTTACCGACCACAACCACAAAAATGCCGACCACCACAACTCTACCTACCACAACCACAGCATTGCCTATGACCACAATTCTACCTACCACAACCACAAAAATGCCTACGACCACAACTTTGCCTACCACAACCACAGCATTGCCTACGACCACTATTCTACCTACCACAACCACAACAATGGCTATGACCACAACTCCCTCTACCACAACCACATCAATGTCTACGACCACAACTCTACCTACCACAACCACAGCATTGTCTACGACCACAACTCTACCTACCACAACCACAACAATGCCTACGACCACAACTCCCTCTACCACAACCATATCAATGCCTACGACAACAACTCTACCTACCACCACCACAGCATTGCCTACGACCACAATTCTACCTACCACAACAATGCCGATACCACAATATACCTACCACAACCAAAACCTGTAGGGAAATTAGAAAGGGCCATTCAAACACTAATAATCCCTCTGCCACATTTTGATGTAAAGCTGGACCACCCGTCACTAACATATTGCGATACCGGAAGTTATGATAAAAAAGTGAATGTGTATCAATTCTACGTACCACACACCACCAACATGCCCCGACCATAACTCCCTCGACCACAGCATTGCCTACGACCACAATCTACCTACCACAACCACAACAATGCCTACGACCATAACTCCCTCTGCCACAACCACAACAATGCCTACGACCACAACTCCCTCTACCACAACCACATCAATGCCTACGACCACAACTCTACCTACCACAACCACAACAATGCCGACCACCACAACTCTACCTACCACAACAACGGAAATGCCTACAACCACAACTCTACCTACCACAACCACAGCATTGCCTACGACCAGAATTCTACCTACCACAACCACAACAATGCCGACCACCACAACTCTACCTACCACAACCACAACAATGCCTACGACCACAACTCCCTCTACCACAACCACATCAATGCCTACGACCACAACTCTCCCTACCACAACCACAACAATGCCGACCACCACAACTCTACCTACCACAACAACGGAAATGCCTACAACCACAACTCTACCTACCACAACCACAGCATTGCCTACGACCACAATTCTACCTACCACAACCACAACAATGCCGACCACCACAACTCTACCTACCACAACCAAAACAATGCCTACGACCACAACTCTACCTACCACAACCACAGCATTGCCTACGACCACAATTCTACCTACCACAACCACAACAATGCCGACCACCACAACTCTACCTACCACAACCAAAACAATGCCTACAACCACAACTCTACCTACCACAACAATGCCGACCACCACAACTCTACCTACCACAACCACAACAATGTCTACGACCACAACTCCCTCTACCACAACCACATCAATGCCTACGACCACAACTCTACCTAACACAACCACAACAATGCCGACCACCACAGCTCTACCTACCACAACCAAAACAATGCCTACCACCACAACTCTACCTACCACAACAACGGAAATGCCTACAACCACATCTCTACCTACCACTACCACAGCATTGCCTACGACCACAATTCTACCTACCACAACCACAACAATGCCTACGACCACAACTCTACCTACCACAACAACGGAAATGCCTACGACCACAACTCTGCCTACCACAACCACAGCATTGCCTACGACCACAATTCTACCTACCACAACCACAACAATGCCTACGACCACAACTCTACTTACCACAACAACGGAAATGCCTACAACCACAATTCTACCTACCACAACCACAGCATTGCCTACGACCACAATTCTACCCACCACAACCACAACAATGCCTACGACCACAACTCCCTCTACCACAACAACGGAAATGCCTACGACCACAACTCTGCCTACCACAACCACAGCATTGCCTACGACCACAATTCTACCTACCACAACCACAACAATGCCTACGACCACAACTCTACTTACCACAACAACGGAAATGCCTACAACCACAATTCTACCTACCACAACCACAGCATTGCCTACGACCACAATTCTACCTACCACAACCACAACAATGCCGACCACCACAACTCTACCTACCACAACAACGGAAATGCCTACAACCACAACTCTACCTACCACAACCACAGAATTGCCTACAACCACAACTCTACCTACCACAACCACAACAATGCCTACCACCACAACTCCATCCACAACAACCACATCAATGCCTACGACCACAATTCTACCAACCACAACAATGCCGACCACCACAACTCTGCCTACCACAACAACGGAAATGCCTACAATCACAACTCTACCTACCACAACAACAGCATTGCCTACGACCACAATTCTACCTACCACAACCACAACAATGCTGACCACAACAACTCTACCTACCACAACCACAACAATGTCTATGACCACAACTCCCTCTACCACAACCACATCAATGCCTACGACCACAACTCTACGTACCACAACCACAACAATTCCTACCACAACCACAGCAATACCTACAACCACAACTCCCTCTACTACAACCACAGCAATACCTACGACCACAACTCTACCTACCACAACCACAACAATGCCTACAACCACAATCATGCCCACGACCACAACAACTCCACCTACTACCACAACAATGCCCACTACCACTACCAATATGCATACATTCACCACTCTACCTACCACAAGCACAACAATGCCTACGACCACAACTCCCTCTACCACAACCACATCAATGCCTACGACCACAACTCTACCTACCACCACAACAATGCCCACTACCACTACCAATATACCTGTAGGCCTTGACTTTCGAGGAAAACCCTGTAGTGGAAATTCGAAAGGGCCATTCAAACATCTAGATAATCCCTCTGCTTATTTTGTATGTAAAGCTGGGATACCCGTACTAACATATTGCGATACCGGTAAAGTATATGATAAAAAAGGTGAATGTGTATCAATTCTACCTACCACAACCAAAACAATGCCTCCGACCATAACTCCCTCGACCACAGCATTGCCTACGACCACAATCCTACCTACCACAACCACAACAATGCCTACAACCACAATCATGCCCACGACCACAACAACTCCACCTACTACCACAACAATGCCCACTACCACTACCAATATGCATACATTCACCACTCTACCTACCACAAGCACAACAATGCCTACGACCACAACTCCCTCTACCACAACCACATCAATGCCTACGACCACAACTCTACCTACCACCACAACAATGCCCACTACCACTACCAATATACCTGTAGGCCTTGACTTTCGAGGAAAACCCTGTAGTGGAAATTCGAAAGGGCCATTCAAACATCTAGATAATCCCTCTGCTTATTTTGTATGTAAAGCTGGGATACCCGTACTAACATATTGCGATACCGGTAAAGTATATGATAAAAAAGGTGAATGTGTATCAATTCTACCTACCACAACCAAAACAATGCCTCCGACCATAACTCCCTCGACCACAGCATTGCCTACGACCACAATCCTACCTACCACAACCACAACAATGCCTACAACCACAATCATGCCCACGACCACAACAACTCCACCTACTACCACAACAATGCCCACTACCACTACCAATATGCATACATTCACCACTCTACCTACCACAAGCACAACAATGCCTACGACCACAACTCCCTCTACCACAACCACATCAATGCCTACGACCACAACTCTACCTACCACCACAACAATGCCCACTACCACTACCAATATACCTGTAGGCCTTGACTTTCGAGGAAAACCCTGTAGTGGAAATTCGAAAGGGCCATTCAAACATCTAGATAATCCCTCTGCTTATTTTGTATGTAAAGCTGGGATACCCGTACTAACATATTGCGATACCGGTAAAGTATATGATAAAAAAGGTGAATGTGTATCAATTCTACCTACCACAACCAAAACAATGCCTCCGACCATAACTCCCTCGACCACAGCATTGCCTACGACCACAATCCTACCTACCACAACCACAACAATGCCTACAACCACAATCATGCCCACGACCACAACAACTCCACCTACTACCACAACAATGCCCACTACCACTACCAATATGCATACATTCACCACTCTACCTACCACAAGCACAACAATGCCTACGACCACAACTCCCTCTACCACAACCACATCAATGCCTACGACCACAACTCTACCTACCACCACAACAATGCCCACTACCACTACCAATATACCTGTAGGCCTTGACTTTCGAGGAAAACCCTGTAGTGGAAATTCGAAAGGGCCATTCAAACATCTAGATAATCCCTCTGCTTATTTTGTATGTAAAGCTGGGATACCCGTACTAACATATTGCGATACCGGTAAAGTATATGATAAAAAAGGTGAATGTGTATCAATTCTACCTACCACAACCAAAACAATGCCTCCGACCATAACTCCCTCGACCACAGCATTGCCTACGACCACAATCCTACCTACCACAACCACAACAATGCCTACAACCACAATCATGCCCACGACCACAACAACTCCACCTACTACCACAACAATGCCCACTACCACTAGCAATATGCATACATTCACCACTCTACCTACCACAAGCACAACAATGCCTACGACCACAACTCCCTCTACCACAACCACATCAATGCCTACGACCACAACTCTACCTACCACCACAACAATGCCCACTACCACTACCAATATACCTGTAGGCCTTGACTTTCGAGGAAAACCCTGTAGTGGAAATTCGAAAGGGCCATTCAAACATCTAGATAATCCCTCTGCTTATTTTGTATGTAAAGCTGGGATACCCGTACTAACATATTGCGATACCGGTAAAGTATATGATAAAAAAGGTGAATGTGCATTGCCAAAATAGTCAATAATGGTTTTGCTTGTTTGTTTGTTTTGCTTTCCCTATTATCAAAAAAAAAACACAATTAACTTTTCTGTGTTTCAGCAGCAGTATTTTCTTTTATGGATTTCCTAAAATTCCATGTCCCCACTCAAGCCCCCACCCTGATATACTTTTCTTAACTCTTACCCTACCAACATATTATAGAAGAAGGACTACTGACTTCAATAATATCTACTGTAAGAAACAACCATCAACTGCAAACTTATATGTTCTCTAAACATTATAAGAGATGTAATGTATATAATACCAAGAGATGATGTGTGTTTGCTGCTTCTATTTGTCTGTTTCTTGAAAATTATTCATCAACTGATAGTGTCCATGGAATCTTGCATTGAATGCAATTTCGGACTTTTAACTAAAGTACTCTGAGTCAAAAGTATATCTCTTGGGTCTGTGGATACCCCAGTTGGGATCTTGGTTAAATAAATGCATATCAATAGTATGACATTGTTGGTCATTGTAACCCTATTGCATGGATGAGTTTTTTTATGTATTTCTTATTTAGCCATTGCATGAATACATTTGTTTTACATTATGACACAGTTGTTGCATATTGTTTATATTTACTCTTATACCTACATGTTAGTTAATGAAAATAAATATGACTACATTTATAATTTAATACAATTTATAATTAAAGTAAATACCAAATATTGCCAATATGTATTTTGCCCATTCTGTCTTTTGTTTGGTTGTTCAATGGTGTTTGTTTATCTATCAGCCATTTATGAAATGAAGTGGTCCTGTAGAAACAACAAGATTGTGAAAGACTAAAGTAATTGAATACATAATGTAAAAATGCTTATACAGCTATTTTTGAGAGAAATAAAACCACAGTTTATGTTGAATACTAATCAACCATACATGCTCATTATGACTGCATGCTCAAAAACTATAATATTGAGTTTTTATTCTAATAATAATAATAATACATTTTATTTATAGAGCACTTTTCTTAAAACTCAAAGACCCATATTACATAATTTAAAAACATACAACATCATTTAAAAAACACACTCAAAATATATAAAACACAACATTAATTACAGATTAAAGGCAGTTCTGAAGAGTTTATTTTAATTTGTGATTTGAACATGGTGAGATTGGGGCAGTCACGGATGTGTTTGGGGACGGAGAAGGCTCATATCAGTTGTTGATATTGATGAATTGCTGTCGATTTGTGAGGTATGACTTTAGCCATAGTGCAGTGCCAGTGATATTGAGGGAGGTTTCAAGACGGGAGAGGGGAATGGTGTGGTTGATGGTGTCGGAAGCTGCATTTAGGTCGAGGAGGATGAGGATGCTGAGGTGTCCAGAGGCGAGAAGGAGATCGTTGGTGATTTTGAGAAGGGCTGTTTCTATGCTGTGTTGTGAGCGGAAGCTGGATTGAAATGGTTCGAACAGGTCGTTGGAGTTGAGCTGTGCCTTGAGTTGGATGGAGACTACACGTTCTAGTATTTTAGACAGAAAGGGCAGATAGGATATGGGCCGGAAGTTGATTCTGACATCTGTTCCGTCAGAACTACACACACAGCTGAGCACATCATCAGTTGTTTTTGTTTTTTTATGCAATCTTTTGTTTTTTCAATTAACTAATTATCTGGTATATTACTTGGAATATAATGGATGGATGAATGAATGGATGGATGGATGGATGGATGGATGGATGGATCGACGGACGGATGGACCGACGGACGGATGGACCGCCGGACGGATGGACGATGACGACAAGTAAAGAAGTTTTTAAATGTGTGTCTTGTGTTTTAAATTCAGATTTTTCAGAGCTATGCTATGCTAAGGTCCTACCTATTAAATTGACATGAAACTGCACTTTGATAATAATTTGATGCCACATTTCTTAAATGCAACAGACCTCAATTTGTTATACTACAGCAGTTGCCAGTCTGTGTGTGTGTGTGTGTGTGTGTGTGTGTGTGTGTGTGTGTGTGTGTGTGTGTGTGTGTGTGTGTGTGTGTGTGTGTGTGTGTGTGTGTGTGTGTGTGTGTGTGTGTGTGTGTGTGTGTGTGTGTGTGTAGTGTGAATTATGTAAAGTGCAAACAGAACCTATAGGGGTGGCAGTGGCTCAGTCTGTAGGGACTTGCCCCTGGGACCAAAGGGTCACCAGTTCGAGTCCCAATCAACAAAAAACCTCCTTCACCTCCTGGGCCCTGCAAGGCACCGAATCCAAACTGCTCCTAGACTGGCAGCCTCTTCGCTCTGGCCCTCCCAAGATGTATGTGTATTTTGTATAGTCTGTATAAAACCACCAGACTAAGGGACAGTTTCATCCCACAGGCCATAAGAATGTTAAACACCTGAACTTTTGAAAGAACATACATAACCTTCATCTGTTTACAACTCACATATATCATATATATCAATATTCCAATTACTGTATATAGACTATTCTGCACAGTTTCTATCATATTCTGTTTCTATTATATTCTATTTCATTGTATTTACTTGCACTATTTTATCTGTTTTATTGTGTTGCATTGTTGGAGGAGCCTGTCACCTAAGATTTTCATTGTTATAACTACACTGTAGCTATGCACACATGACAATAAAAGCCTTGAAACTTGAAACTTGGATAATTGTGTGTGTATTGCATGTGCATGTGTGCACCGTCCTGTATACAGTGTGTGTGTGTATTAAACACAAAATATACAAGCAAGAGTGAACAACTGAATTTCCCCCTAGGGGGATTAATAAAGGTTCATCTATCTATAAAGGGTTAACCAACCAAACCAAAGTCTGCCTGTCAAAACAGCCAGTGCAGCCGAGAGAGATGGGAGACTAGCCTACTGCAGGAGCTCAAGTACCTGCAGCACACCATGCCCAGGTGTGCTGAGTTTGTTTGATTAGTCACCTGAAGGTGAGAGGCAGAGGTTAGTCAGAGACAATTAATGATGACGCCACAGGGGCATCACAGCATTAAATAAAATACCTAACAAAACAACCCTTTTTGCTTCAGTATTAAAACTGCTCAGTAGCTTAATCAGCCAAATAAAACATTGGGCAATTGAACACTCTACAGGTAATGTTTTTATATTCTCTGAAGTAAATATGTTAGGATTTAGCTGTGCACTACAACTGTTAGCTTATTGCTATCCTATCATATTGTATTGGTGTGTATTACTATATCAGCCCCATTCAACCCACAAGACGTGAAAACGGCATTTTAACCAGTAAGCCCGACAAATACAATTCTTTATTATCAAATGTATGCCTATGAATGTTTTTTCGTTTGCTCATATTCAAGTGGTCCCTATGGTTTTTCTTAACTTAATCCATTAAATGGGGCACTGATATATAGAGTACTTGGCATCTACATTATTTTGAAATGTATAGATGCATTTAAATTGCATAATAAACTACCTGGCCCCTCAAACAAAAATGTTATCTGACCAAAATCATTCCTCCCAATTTCTTTTAATATTCTGCTATCTAAACTTTACCTAAAGGATTGGATCAATTTATGAGGTCTTTTTTCTTACTTGAGTCATGTTTGTGCTGGATGGATGGACGGATGGATGGTGACATGGAAATACTTAAAGGGGACCTATCATGCAAGATGCACTTTTGTACGTCTTTTATACATGAATATGTGTCCCCGGTGTTCCAGGGAACTCACCAAGTGTCAGAAAACACAACCCTCTCTATTTTCCTCCATACCCAAATCTCTAAAAAAGGGGCTGCAACGGATCTGATAAAAACTGATCCAGATTTGAATACTGTCCTGACGTCAGGACGGTGGCGCTACGGCTATTGGGCCAACTCTCCACCTATCAGGGGAATGTGGGGTTGGGCCACGGCCGGCCATTGCCGCTCGAAAGCGATGGAGACGCTGTAGTACATATGCCAGGCCTGTAAGTGGCGCTGTCTGCCACAAAAGCAGCGAAGAAGACTTCCCGCGCATATGGTAACCATGGTTACCCTTCTGTTTATTCTCCGCTGTGGCTTTTTTTCTCCCTCCCCGAGGCAAGCGTTTGCTCCCGCTGCTTTAATTCAATGCAATCCCTCCCCGTCGAGGCAAGCACTGTAATTCTCTCCGGTTAGTCCACCAGCAGATGACAAACACCCACCTCTCCGCCTCTTCCAAGGAGGGGACCTTGCGGCAGAGTTTCAGTTCAGTACAGAATCAGACCCGTAGACAGAGAACAGCAAATAGAGCGAAATGAGGCATGGCTAAAATGCATGATCTGTTTGGTATTTTGAAAACAGAAACGTATAAATATACCTTATATAGGTATGCTCAGTGGCGTCGCCTGGCCTGGGCATCCGGGGCTTTAGCCCCGAATGTTTTTTCTGTAGCCCCGGACAATTCTCCCTCAATAATATAATACATTAACCGTGCTTTACGTGAGCCTCATCATGACACAAGAGAGGACGGCAGCACTGTAATTTCCCGTGTTCACTGAATGCAACAGAGGCATGACACCAGACCAATCAGAGAGTTGCATGGAAATAAACGTGTGCTTGTGTCATTCAAGCTCGGCTCTGTGTGTGTGTGGCAATAGCGCATTTAGTGTGAAAGAGAGAGAGAGAGGGAGAGAGAGGGAGAGAGGGGGAGAGAGGGGGAGGGAGGGAGGGAGGGACCGGTGCCCGGTGCCAGCAGGGACGTGTTGTTAGCATCTGGTTAGCTAGCTGCGCTAACGGACATAAGGAGCTGTTTGTTCCACAACAAGCTGGAGGAGAGTCCTCTCCTCTCAGACTGAGAGACTCAGGTGAGCTAAAGGACTCTCTGAGTGTTTAGATACTTAACTTTAGTCTAAGTTATCTCAGTGGGTCTCAAACGGTTTGGTCACAAATTATTCAAAAGATTATTTCCGCGGCACACCTTCATATGATCATTATAGTTATAAAGAAAATAAGAGAATAAAGGAAAAACAGTTATGAAATACTATATGGCAGTAAAACAAGAATAGAGTTTAAAAGGGGAGTGATTAGTAAAATATCCATAAAGAAAAAGTACATCTGTTTACAGTTCTACTTCATATGGGTGTTGAGAGAGGTATCCAAAGATCTCTTCATTTTGCTCTCAAATTGCACCAGATTGATGCTTTTAACTTCAATATTTAAAAAAAAATCTTCCCGGGGGACCATCCCCCCGGACCCCCCTAGAGAAGGTGAGGTCCGCCCCCCACTCATAAAAAATACCACTTTACCCCTGCCTATATGCTGTGAGCTGATTATCGAGCCTTCATTGTAACAGTCGCGGGTGTACTGTGTGTGTGCGTGTGGGGAGTGTTGCAGTAAAAAATGCCAGTGCCTCCGCCACTGTGGGCTAAGCCCCGAATGTTTTCAGGTCCAGGCGACGCCCCTGGGTATGCTCCTACAATATATCATTTAAATATAGCATGATAGGTCCACTTTAAGTAAAGTACAAATATGTGTACAGGCTATTTTATTTATTTACACAATAAAACACTGTATTTGACAAATTCAATTGGCTGATGAATGAAAGTGAATGATAACCTGATGTTGGTGCTGAATGAATAGTTAAGGGAATATTTTGATGAATACTTGAGGGTGACAGAGACTGAGATGCTGTGTTTACAAGAGGAATCACAGAAGTAGACAACTTTAGATTAGTGTAGAAACAGAATACTATACTATACATACTATACAGTATAATAGCTGTTCATATAGAAAAACAGCACCTGCATGTCATTCAAGTCAATGCTTTTTAATTCAGTGTTATCAGAAGTGAGTAATAACACCGAGGTGGTACAGCAGGTGTTTCTAGCCCAATTGGGTGTGTGAGCAATTTGCTTGGTGGTTTGACATTGTTTCAGGACATGCCTTTTTTTAATGATACTGCTGCTCATTGTGTGAGTAATTGCTTTACTTTGTCATTGAAGCTAACATTTAGTGTGGGTTTGTTCTTGTATGTTTATTTTTAATCCCTGTGCAATTAGACATGCCTTACATGACAATGCTAGTCTTGCTGCTCATTTTAAATAATTATAACCCTGCTCTTTACATGCATTGTTACTTTGTCCATGAAAATTACTGTAATTTCATATACTTTACGTCACATCATGACGTTGTTTAAAACATTTGTTAATGACAGGAACTAAGGAATCACACAATGACCACCGCAGGTTGGAAATCATACCTCCTTAACTCTAATTCTGAACCCAGAAACTTCATAATTAACTCCATATTTAAATGTGCCGATAACACAACACTATTGGGGCTAATTTAGAAATATGTTTCTTCCTCAGGATGCTAAAGCCGGCACAGCTCTCACAGAAACTGCTTTATATTTTCTAGGGGGCACTAATGACAGCATCTTGAGTAACTGCAACACTGTGTGGTATGCAGTTGCGAGCAGAAGGACCAGCTTTGTGTGGTGGAGGCAGCCCACTGAATTGTCACCACCAGCACACAAACAGCCAAACCAGTGGCGTAGCTGTGGGTGGGCCCGGGTGGGCCTGGGCCCACCCACATGCACGTCTGGCCCACCCACAGCCAATCAGCGCGTTATAGCGCAGAGCCGGGAAGCCCAGAAGGAAGTGCCACAAACTGCAGTTCCTCTAGTGGCCAACAGGGGACGGATGCAGAAAGGAGCAATTCCCATAGACCCCCATGTTAAAATGCCCAACTTTACAGCAGAAATAAACATGTTTCTAGCTGGATCCAATCAAACTTATTCTGGATATAATTAGATTCCACCTTCATGACAATGGAATAGGGAGTGCATTTTTTTACCGTGAGTAAATTAGTAAGTAAAGTAGGTTTTGCCGTGAGTTAACGAAAGTCTTATTTCTTCTTGAGGTCTGCAGTGAAGCGTGTACACATTTGCTGAATATGAAAACTCTCAGTGTGTGCCCACTGTGCGACTGTCAAGGATAAACAACCTGTGGCCGCCGAGCCAGTCATGTGTAGGGATGGGTACCGAGCCCCAGGGCTGAATTATTAAAGACCGTGGTACCATTAAGCTCCGACGTTATCGGTCGGTACTGGAGACATGTAAAAAATATATCTCATATGTATTATTGCTACACAAACATTATATTGCAGTTTTAGTGTCGCCAACTCTGTTTCTAATATGCAAAAAGACAGCAAAATGCGTCTATGATTATTTTTAGTATTTTCGATCTTTCCAATCCAGACGAGAGATCTCTCTCCCCCGTCTGTGTGCGAGGGGGCGGGGCAGTTTACACACACGCAGCTGCTACTGTACATTAGAGATGGCAAATCCGGATCCTTTTACGGACTCAGGGTCTTCTGAGTCAGTCATTGAAGAGATCCGGATCATACGAGTCATTTGAGTCATATGAGTCAGCATCACCAAGACCGTAGAAATCCTATCGTGAAACCGAAAAGTTGTTGCATTTCACGAGCATATTATTATTCCATATATTTTGAATATATATATATATATATATATATATATATATATATAATATCTGTATGTATATTTTCTATTTCGACATGCATATTTTATATTTTATATTTTATTTTATTTTTCTTTCTATTCTTGTATATTTTGTAGTTTTGTTTTATTGTAAAATGCCTTTTATGCTGCTGTAACAACAACAATTTCCAAATTTGGGATCAATAAAGTACTATCTATCTATCTATCTATCTATTAAACTGACGTTATATTAACCTCCGCTACACAGTGTATTTTGCTTCACGCCTTCCCCCCGGTACCGGGCGGATAAACGCGTCATTTGCAGGAAACAACGTCTAAGGAATCTTAATATTGAATAAAACTATGAATGTGTTATATCCATGTAACGGGAAGAAACTCAGCTAACTGATCTTTTTAATTTTTTTTTTCAAAAAAAAACCACAATGCTAGCACTCAGCCTCTGAATTAGCCTCGATCGAAAAAACGGGACCGACAAAGGCACATAAACTCACTCAGAACTCCCTTATTACTTATCCTAGATGCACAACCAAACACTATTTTTTGGTGTCCTGGAGACACTGAATCTAACGGTGCCCACCTCAACACTCAGTGATAAACATTCGCGACGCTATCAACGAAAGCGTACATCATCACATGTGGAGCCAAGAAGCTAAACATGTAAATATGGCTCACCTTGGTCAAAAGTGGTCTTCAATGGCATTAAAACGATAAAAAAACGATGCTGCAGTTAATCCATAGGTTCATCCTATGTGTCTGTGCCTTCTTTGAAATTATTTCTGATAATCCATAAGCAATACAACTGCGTTTTAGTTTCCAAACTCCAGAAGGAGACATTCCTCCAGTTTAGTTTCGCTTTCCACACGCGAAGCGGCAACATTTTTTCTTTATAATGTGTGTCTATGTGAGTCTCCTCCTTCGATTCTATTGGCTCTAACGGTCACAAGGGTATGTCAACCAACCAGATCGAGCAAGGGGGGCCAGAGATAGGTCAAATCCACCCAAATGACCCCAGATGGCCCAGTTTTTGGCTAAATCTCTCTAAAAAGGTCAAATTTCACTTGTTTTGCATCAATCTTGATACAGGGTACTTATTATATGTTGTACTTTGGATTCCTAAAGCTTTTAGTCTACTAACCCATCATCCAAGGGTAGTTTTCACTATCTGTAAAAAATAATTTTTGGACGGACACTATAATTTACAGTTTTTTACTATGTAAAATCTGAATTTTCTTTAAAATAAAAAACATTTATATTGATTCTGACACTTCTACATCCAACTCACAGGTTTATCATTACTTTGAGAAAAGATTATTAATTTAACCCTTTTAGAAGGGAAGATATGGTCATTTGTTCTGGGAATGTCATTTTCGAGCCTGAGACCTGAAAAACAGGCTCAGAGTGGAACAGGTTTAATAAAAAATGTTGATCACAAAAAAAAGGGTTATTTTGCGATTTGGCAAATCTGAGTCTGCTGTTGACTCGTGCATGAGGACGAGTCTGCTGGATCTCTGGATCTGCTGCTATATACGGCTCCGAGTCCGCACGAGTCTGCTCTGCTGTGTGTTGCACAGCGAGTCAGGATTTGCGAATCTGCGAATCTGCGAATCTGCGAGTCTGCTGTTGACTCGTGCATAATATAGCC
Source organism: Trematomus bernacchii (assembly GCF_902827165.1). Lineage (NCBI taxonomy): Eukaryota > Metazoa > Chordata > Actinopteri > Perciformes > Nototheniidae > Trematomus > Trematomus bernacchii. The sequence goes on along the minus strand of NW_022987609.1, from coordinate 4,947,570 downwards.
GGGAGCCGGGTGCTGGAGGAGGGGCTATGCTCGTGCACATGACGATCGCTGGATCTGCTATGCTATTTACGGTTAGGAGCCGTCGGCTCCTCTGAGTCCCCACGAGTCTGCAGGAAGTTTCACTGATCCGCGTCCCCTCCCCTGAGCCAAACGATAACTTCTGGCAGGCAGCTATCCTGTATACTTGCTAAAGGGTAGGCAGATGGACTGGGGTACGTTGTAATGTGATTTTACATGTTATAAAGAGAGTAGCGAGTGACGCAATTTATAGTTTTAATTTGTACGTCACACCAAGTGTGGGACTCAAGGACTCGGGTTAATGGAGAGGGGAGACTCGTCACGACCAGCTCACTTCTAGGATCCGGGTTAATGATCCGGATGAATCAGGACTCGCCCATCTCTACTGTACATGCAGCAACACACACACACGGAGGAGATGGCGGAGAGAACGCGCTCCGAGGTGTGGTTAAACTTTACCTGTTCGATGTGGACAATGCTCGTTACCAAAAGTGCAATAAGAGTTTAGCATGGAAGGGCGGTAACACGAGCAATTTGTCTAAACATCTTGTAAAAGTGCACCACATTCAAACGGAGAAATGCACCGGGTTCGACTGTCTTTCTAGTAGCGCTGTAGCCCCATCCACGAGTAACTTTTCCACGTCAGGTGTTATGTATGCTAGCAGCAACACACGGAGTTAACTCAATTATACAAACATGGGCTAATGATTAGAGGTAATTTAGAGTTATTTTGTTAAAGTTTCAGCTATTCTGTTTACAGTTATGTCATCACATTATTTAATACGATTTGTTAAAACACTTGTTCTTTTCTTTTGATGTGAAATATTATGTATTTAATTAAAATAAAAAGCAATGATAGTTTTGTTCACAATTTGTGTTAGTTAGTTTACCTTATTTTTTTCTCCAAAAAAAACGATAAAAGTACCATTAAAGCCGTGCCTATGTTTTTGTTTTCACTGCTAGTTTATGCTTATGTTCAATTAGTGCATTAACAAATCATTAAAATCATTAATGAAGTTTCAGCTCAGACCCCACGCTTAATAAGTCTCCCCCTGGCCCACCTACATTTCTCCAGGCCCACCCACACAATAATTCCTGGCTACGCCACTGAGCCAAACACCAATAGACTGTTGAACAACTTCTTTCCCAGAGCTGTGGCCTCCATCAGAAGATGTGACACACACACACACACACATCAAGGACTGTAAAATGCACACTTAAAAATGGTGACACACACATAATTATGAAAGACTGTGGCACACCCCACACACACACATCGGACACCGCCCTCAGAGACTTCTACAAGAGATATATATAAGTATGAATAAAGTATAAACTCTTTTTGCTAATACTTTAACTTTCACCTCTGTAAGTTATTTAATTATTACTACTTGTATTGCTGCTTAATTTAAATTAGTTTTACTACATTAAGAGGAGCCTAAACAAATGTTGCCGTATAAAGATACTTTTTTTTCTATCAGGAACTGGCCAGGTGAAAACATTTTGATTCATAATGCCATTGAAATACCATGTTGTTGTAGAAAGTATTTTGAAATGTCATTTTCAAAGTAGTTCAGTAACAGGTGGACTTTCTTTATGGCTCATACCAGACTTCCAAGGATGGGGGGTTTTAGGGTCTATGTTTAGGGTTTTAAGATCTTGGAAATTACATTTTAAAGTAATAAGTTTGAGTCTGGATGGAGAGATTTGATACATATATGTTTCCTCTTTGAGCTAATTTCACAAACATTTTTACTACAGGATTATTGCAATAATGTATTATTATACAGGGCGATATTTATGTGTTTGGCAACTAACAACTACAGTAGATATAGGACAGAGTTACACGCAAGAAGATAAAATGATTACAAAACAAAGAAGGGCTGCTGTGTAGTTTACTGCTTCATTTTGCTGTTCTTTAACTTCTTACTTTGTTAATTTTACAAAATGAAACGTTGTATGGAGGTCTGATTCGGTCTAGCTCTCAGTGCCGCTATAAGAGAGTATAAAAACCTCTTTGACAGAAAGGAATTGAACATGGTGGTTTCACGCCATTTTAGTGAATACAGTTTTAATTAAAAAAAGGGCCTGACATAAGTTGACATTCTTCTATTGTCCCAGTACAATATGCATTACAATTAGATGGGTTTTCAATTGCTTAGAATGTTGTCTACACCCTAGATATCTGCCACACCCTTTCAGCAGTCTACTCATTTTAAAAACAGCACTGACTGAATTTGAGTCATCAGTCACTCAAGAAGAAGAAGAATTGGGAGGGATGAAACCCTCTTTAATGGTCACACATGCAGAGCACCCAGCACACAGTTAAATGTGTTCTCTGCATTTAACCCATCCTAGTACCAGGAGTCTAGTACTAGGAGCAGTGGGTAGCTGTTGTACAGCGCCCAGGGAGCAAAGGGAGTAAGGGGGGGAAGGGGGATGTCCGGTGCCTTGCTCAAGGGCACCACGGCAGGGCAGGAGGTGAACTGGGACCTCTCCAAGTAGCAGTCCACACTCCATATTTAGGTCTGGTCGCAGACTTGAACCGGCGACCCTACGGCTCACAGTCCAAGCCCCTACTTTTTTTTTTCTTTTTTTGTCTGCACTGTTTATGGAAATAATTTAGTTCTAGCTGTCTTAATAGTTGTAGTGCTTCAGTATTAATATTGTCACCAGTTTCCAAGCTTTTCATGATATAGAAAGAGTTATAGAATTGGGAGGGATGAAACCCCCTCTTTAATGGTCACACATGCAGAGCACACAGCACACACAGTGAAATGTGTTCTCTGCTTTTAACCCATCCTAGTACCAGGAGTAGTACTAGGAGCAGTGGGCAGCTATTGTACAGCGCCCGGGGAGCAATGGGAGTGAGGGGGAAGGGGGGTGTCCGGTGCCTTGCTCAAGGGCACCACAGCAGGGCAGGAGGTGAACTGGGACCTCTCCAAGTACCAGTCCACACTCCATATTTAGGTCTGGTCGGGGACTTGAACCGGTGACCCTACGGCTCACAGTCCAAGCCCCTACTGACTGAGCCACTGCCGGACCAAAAGTAGATGCTTCTTTCCCCATAACATATGTAAGTCTCTCTTGCTTTTATTTTAACAAATGTTCAATGATGTATTCGTTGTTGTTGATGTATTGCTTTGTCTGCTCAATTCTTCAAACTAGCTAAACTAATTACACTATTCTTTTAATTGTGATGTACCTAATGGTATTGTCGTTGTGTGTTTTACCAGTTACTTTTTTGTCTTAAAGACATAGGAAGTTCATTGATTAAACTTCATTGATCAAACCTTGTCATTCAGCTCAGTCATGATCTAATTACATCTGCAATGGGATTAAAACACATGACAAAAAAGTAGTCTGATATACAAGCAAGAGTTTAACTGACACAGATGTAAAACACTGAACTGTATTGAAATGAGGATTGTGTGTTGTAATACTTGATGAAACGTAGTGAAAATGTTATGGGTCTGGGAATTTCTTTTTAATATTCCTCAAGCAGGTACTTGGTTTGACTTTTATAATTACTCTATTAGTAATTACCATCCTGCTACGCAACATATTCTTTTTGACAAGAAAAGAGTCTCATTAATCTGGACAGCACTCAATCATAACTCTATGCTATGTGGTTGTGTCTGATTTGTGATTCAAGTGGGAAACTGAATGTCATTATCATCTCCAGTGTCCTTAAATGGCTGAAATACTCTTGGGACCATTCTGTAGTCACTTGCTGATACCTTTGGCTTCACTACTAATCTTTCAGAAAAAAATGACTGTTTCGTAAAATCTGAAAGCTACCATCGCAAATATTTGTCAAAAAATGTATAAATAACTGTACTGAACTACAACTTGCTAAAGATGTGCCATTTTCTGACTTTTGACAACAGAATCAGGATTTGTCTGAAAATCATGTTGTTTTTGTTTTTTTTACCTGAAAATGTAACATTGTTTTTCATATTTCTGCTTTTCCACATAGTGACAACATGTGCAGGTTCACGCTCACCACAGATAAGACACACTGGTCAAGTAAATGTTTCAATTGAAGGGTCAGTTAATCAAAAATAAAAATGCAGGATCTAACAATGCAGACATTTTTGATTATCCAGAGTAAAAGTTGCCGTGGACTTTTTTTTAAATACAGAAAATTCTATTCACCTTCAATATATTGGGATTACTGTAGTACATTTCTGTAATGCTGGAGACTTGTAGAAAATATTAAGAAAATCTGTGTATTGTTTTTATTTTATTTTGTGATTTGGGTGAATTGCATTGTTAACAGTCATTTTTAACCGATGCTAACAAGTAATTCCTTTTGAAGGTCTCTGTTTGATCATCGCCAGCTTGGGTAAGTTTATAACATGGATTTATCATAATTAACTGTCTTAATAACAGAAAACTAAAGATACTTACTCAAAAAAGGATGTTGTTATAATTGATGTCTTCAAAGCTAATTAAAAACATCGTGATTTTCTTCCATCTCTCAGCCTCTTCCTCCAGGCTGGTGTGTTACTATGACAGCGAGGCTGCAGATAGAGAGGATGAGGGAAAGTTCACGGTTTCAGATATCGATCCGAACAAGTGTACCCATCTGATCTATGCTTTTTCTGACATCAATACCCAAAACGAGCTGGTCCCTAGCAGTGGGACTGACATACAACGCTATCAGTCCTTTAATGGACTCAAAACCAGGTCAGTGAAGACCCTTTGGATGGTCTGCAAAAGTTGTGCAAAAATGTTGGATTTTTCTAGACAATAATAACTAAACATATTTTGCTTTCACAGGAATCCACTGCTCAAAACCCTGCTGGCTGTTGGTGGCTTGACCTTTGACACACAAAAGTAAGTCACTTAATTATTAATAATAATATAATATAATTGATAAAGAAAAATGTGAGCAACCTTTTTTAAATGTTGGTACTTTTTTACCTACCATGAAACTTTATTAAGTAAATGTGTTGATGTTGGGTGTTTGTATTAAATCCATGCAAATGAAATGCGACCAATTTTAATCACTTAAATACCTTTTTCTTTTAAGCTGATGCACGCTTGGTGCAAATAATTTCTCTTTTTAATCATCATTCATAATTACGAGTGAAAGACATGCTCACTAGACCATTTGCCTCATGTCTGTTTATTTGTCTTTGCAAATTGCTTAGTGTTTGAGCTATTAGAACAGAGCCCCTAAATGCAGTATGTTGAGTGTCTTCATGAGAGCATTGCTTTATTAAACTGTTCACCAGATTTACTGCAATGGTGGCAACAAAACAAAACAGAGAAACATTCATCCAGTCTGCTATAAAAGTATTGAGAGAAAATGGGTTTGATGGGCTAAACCTTGACTGGAGGAACCCCAGAGGAGCAGGAAGCACATCAAAGGACAAGCAGAGATTCACAATGCTTTGCAAGGTCAGATCCTGAATTGATCTTACTGTCTATAGCACATATGTAAATATCAGATTGTAAACTAAATGTAAACTTAACCATGCTTCTTGTGTAGGAGCTCAAAGAGGCCTTTGAGTATGAGGGGGAAACAATTAACCGTGACAGCCTAATCATCTCTGCTAGTGTCTCTGCTGAGAAAGCAACCATCGATGCCAGTTATCAAATCCCACAGATTGCCAAGTAAGAATGATATCATGTATCTCTTTACATTACCCATGATTACCTGTTGTCTTTGTTTTTCTGAATGTGATCTCTTCTTCTCTTTTTCAGGCACCTGGATTTCATTAATGTGTTGACATTTGATTTTCACGGCCCCTGGGAAAGTGTCACAGGACATCACAGCCCCTTATACAACGGATCCCAGGACACAGGAAACAAAACGTACTCTAACACTGTAAGTACAGGGATTCATATGTACACTGCAAAAACAAAAGTTATTTTAAGAGATGCGTTCTCATTGTATTTTGTTATTTTAATCCACATTTTAGGACTATGCTATGCGGTATTGGCGGGACCGGGGAGCACCAGCACAAAAGCTAAACTTGGGGTTAGCGGCATACGGGAGAGCTTTTGATCTCTCCACTGCCTCCAGTGATGTTGGAGCACCAGCGAATGGTCCTGGTGAAGAAGGATGTTACACTGGGGAAGAGGCTTCTGGGCTGCTTATGAGGTAAATTGCAACCTGTGAATGAAATACATTTAAATCGATCACTTTATTATAGCCTTACAGATTCCGCAGTATTTGGTGTGACACATTTCTGTTGGAAATGTTGACATTTTGTAACCCTTTTGTTCAGACATGCCTTTATCTTGATGGAGTTACATCCGAGCTGATACTTGATCAGAAAGCTCCATATGCCACCACAGAAAATCAATGGGTTGGATTTGACAACAAAAAAAGCCTTGACACTAAGGTAATCATTTATTTAATTCAAACTATTAATCGGAAAATCCTTTACAAATGGCTGGTTGTACACAAATCTGGTTAAATAGATAGTTGGTCCACCTGGCCTCAGCTTTTAAAGTGTTTTGTTCCTCATCCTCTTAGGTCAGTTACCTAAAGACTAACAACTTTGGAGGAGCGTTTCTTTGGTCTCTGGACCTAGATGATATGAATGGACAGTTCTGCAAAATGGGCAACAACCCTTTCCTCAGCCACCTGCATAATCTCCTGTTTTAAGGTAACTACTATAAACACAACCGTGTACATCCCATCCTCTAATGAGGAGGAGATTGTATGTGTGTATTTTATTCACTGCATACATGTGGTTACACTTAATTATGTAGAAAAGTAAATTAATTCGGAAGAGATACTCTGAATGAAAATTCAATATGATGACAAATGGTGTTAAAGACAATTTATACATTTGTATGACTTATTATTTTAGGTTTTCCTGGCCTTACCACAACAACTCCCCCTGCAACACCCTCAACCACTAAAACACCTTCTGGAAACGGCTGTGTTGGCCGAACGGGGCACTTCCCTAACCACTGTGACAATGGGCGAGGTCATCTCCAAAAGTGCTCAGCAGATGTGGTCTTTAAAGCGTCCTGCACGTGCTGCACAAGGCCCTAAAGTGTTGTACATGAATCATTTTACCGCGCAAAAGTGGTATCATTTATTTTTCGAAGCAAATGGGGAGAATTGTCAAAAGCTGTTATAATTACAATTTCCTGTTATTAATCACCATTGAGTTAATTTAAGAAAACATAATGTAGGCCTCACTGATATACTACACTTAACAATAAGAAAAAGTTTACATATTTTACTTCCTCCTCTTTTCAGTTACCTAACAATAACAATACAATCAGATCAGGGAACAAATCTAATATTTAAAAAAAGCATACCAGTAGTAAAAAAAACAACAACAAAAAAACCTAAATGGCTAAAAAACCTAAATGGGTCGCTAAATATACTTTGGCGGCCGTTAATATACCTGGGCGGCCCGCCCAAGTAAAGTCTATGTGTGGGAAACCCTTTACTGTATATGTTAAGAGTAACAATGTTCTTCGATCCATGTCCATCAATATGCAATTATTATTGTTTATCAAGACATAATACAAGCATGTTGTACTGTGTAAATACAGTTGTATTCATGTTGATGTCTGTTATTGAAGGTGTACCTAAACCAGCTGGGTGTGTATGTTCTTGTTTTTCTCACTCCTAATATTCAAACTGACATGCCTTACCTAATTATGTGGTTATTGTATATCTATATAATTGTTGGTGTATCTAACCCTGTTGTATGGGATTTGGTTTCTATTCAGCAACTGAGTGATTGCCTTTGTCCTACATAAAGACACAAATGTTTCCTATAGCAGGTATTTATGTAATGAATGTCTTCATGTGAATAAATATAAATGAATATCGCTAAATTAATGAGTTAATAAAAAAAGAAATACCTTAACTTATCAAGACTAAGATTTCCACATCTTGTTTGTCCGGATCGATTTTTCTAATTCAAAAGACACATTCAACAAAAACAAGCTGCCTCATGGAAAATACATTCAAATGAGAGAACCAGTGCAAGCTACTGCATTTTGTCTACAAACAATTACAAAAATGACTTCCTGTAATATGAAAAAGCTGCTTATACTGATATTTTATATATGATAACACCCTTGTCAGCAGCACTATGTTGTTTCAACAGTTTTAGCTCATTTCGTGTTTCTTTATTGTCAATCTCAAAATATGTTTGTACACACAGAAAGATCAAAATACTGTTTCCCACAGTTCTGAGGTATAAAATAACACATTAAAATACAAGAACACTCAATGCCTGCTCTTACAAAAAGCTACAGTACTATCCTTTACATTACATTACATTTCATGTCACTTGTTAGACGCTTATATCCAAAGCGACTTACATACATTCAGTAGTAAAGTGAAGTGTCTTGCCCAGGGACACAACGACATGCTGACTGCAGTGGGACTTAAACTTGCTCTCCCCTAATACGAAGATCAGCGAACTATCCCACTGAGCCACAGACTCCCTCTTTAAATGATCTATGTGTTCAACATTATAAATAAAATATGAGAAACAGAAATTGGAAATCCAACATGTTCCTGACTATGACGCTGGGAAAACTGACGGACTTTTAAAATGTGATGTTTTATTATACAGTTTTAATTAAGAAATTGTTTAAACCCTTTTAATGAAGAACTGTCTGTATGGTATCCTGCACAAAATGTAAATCTAACAACGATTCATCTTTTTTTGTTTTGATTAATACATTCTCACCCAAGCAAAGTTGCTGTAAGTTTTATAATGATAAACCACAACCAACTACTTCCTCTATTTATAGGCGGCAATTTATACCCATACGTGTTTCTATTTTAGATTAAATAGTTCCCAGTTTAACTTTTTGTCCATCTTTATACCAAGGAATCATGTTGAAACAGCTTTCTCCAAAAGTACATTACAGTATCTACGTATATAGAAGTTTGGTTTGGGTTATAAATTAGGTACAAATAAAACAACGTACTTAAAGTATAGATTTGTTTGATGAACTGTGAACATTCCTCACAGTGTCAGCTCTGTATGACTTCTTACCCGGTGAGAGGTGAAAACTATCACAAGGTTCACTGCAGGAAAGACAAATGAGATGACGGAAGATAATTAAACCTGATGCACATGTAAGAAAGAAGAAAAAACAGGTCCTCTGCGTGCACATGTTGCAAAAATGGGTGTGCTGGAACATTACATGACTTGCATAACATAATTGCTCAGTGTCAAAACCCTGACCTTGATGGAACGCTGTTAACCACTATCATTTTCAAATTGATTGACAGGTATTTAAATGCAATTACTTACATAAATGAATTGACTGGGGGTTAACCAGGGTTTTAGTGGGTGGGTTAGTGATATACTTTTTAAAACACAGGTCAATTATACTAAAATTATATTTGAAAAAGCACCTTTATTAATTTGAAGAATAAAGTTGAAAGTGTTCCCTTCCAAATTGAATCCCCTAAATCTGCCCCAGCCCTTTAGCTGCATTTTTAAGGCCTCGTTGCCGCACATCCTCAGTCACAGCAGGGACAGAAAGTTGACTCCATCTCTGATCAACGTGTAAGTGTCAAACTTTTATCCTATTTAACTACACACATTTTTCATAATTTTTGAAATGTTTTAATTCAAAATGAGAAGTCCTTAACAACTGTTACCATGTTTGACTAGTAGTTGATCAAATCATCTTCTTTTATTAAATAATGTTTTCTTTTGGACAAGATGTGGTTATAAAACACATTTCATAATTTGCTATTTATTCCAAGGGGGTGTTTCAACATTTAATGAAACTTAATCCACATAAAGAGTGAGAACCAAAGTTAGAATACAATAAATCTACAAACAAATGAATGATACAAACATATTTTTGAAAGAACGTGTCTGGTTTTGTCTGCGTGATTGAACTATGTGTTTGTATCTCTTTTATATATTTGTCTACATTCTGTGGGTGTTTTTTGTTACACAATAGTAGTCGTATACACAAAAACAAAAGATATTTGAAGGACAATACGATGCAGTCCATTGTGTTGGACTGAATAGCATTCATAGCAAACTGAGGTTTATACATCGTCAGGCTCCAGTGATCTGAATCAACATGTGTATAAGCTTCTTCTTGCCCCTTTTGAACATGATGGAAACTATTTGAGAATTTATTTTTTTATACCTTGAACGTTTATTTTTTTAATTTTATTTTGCTTCTCTTTATTATAATTATTATTATTTGTTTTGTTTCTAACATGTTCAATAAATTGACTAATAATAATAAAAAACATGTTATTTCATTCATGAAATGTGGGAAAGTCTTATTTATTTTATATGAGCACCGACATGAAACATATTTTAGTTTTTTTGAGGTTGTACTGTACGTAGTTTGGAAATGGAACTACAGATATTTCAAGTTGGGTTGTTTGCTTTTAAATGAATTGATTATTCAGACATAGCAACGGGTAAATGCTACTGAAACGATTCATACCAGAAAAAATATAATGGTTTACATATTTTTTATTGGTTTTAAACTCATGATTTTCTTTCTATTGTTGCCTATCCCCACAGCACAAACATGAGCAAGCTAATTATAACTGCAGGTAAGGCATTTTAAACTGATTAACTTGATGTTTGAATAAGGGCTCCATTTTAAACTAATGTTGACTGATTCACTTTAAGGTCTCTGTTTGATCATCACCAGCTTGGGTGAGTTTATGTACAATAAAAAGCCTGACTATAGCACCTTAATTCATTCCCCTAATAATTAACGATGTTTATCAAGAACGTTCACTGATCACTTACATGTTTCAGCCTCTTCCAACCTGGTGTGTTACTACACCAGATGGTCCAAACACAGAGCCAAAAGTACTTGGTGTGAACTGCCGTCTACCAAGATAACTGCAAGTGCTGTAACTGGCCCTAAATGAGCATGTATTATTGGTACTATACATGACTGGTAATTAATACACCCCCACATACATTTTTGGTTGGGTTTTTATTATCATTATTGGTGTTCTTGGATGTGCTTTATCCAAAGGTATTATACGGTCTTTAGATGTGACACACAAAGACGGTACTTGGCTTGACTTTTTTGTTTATCGTCTTATTCGGTTGTTTGCTTTGTATAAGTGATGGAGACCACATTTCTGTTTGCTCCTTTTTTTTAATACATGTTAGCCTACATATTTGCCTTTTTATCCCATGTAGTTTTACTGGAACCTTTGAGTTTTAATATTGTTGCATAATAGGTCGTCAGCTTCTGTGATATTTTATAGAACATGTAATTTTACCTCTCATTCTGCCATTTCCATTAAAAAATATTGTTGCAGCTGTATTCATTCTGAAGTAGAATAGTTTACAACCTGAAACATATTGCATCATCTCACTGCCAAACTTAAATAAAATATATCACATGACAAGAAGCACTTCATCAAAATGTATTTGTTGAATTTGCAAATTCAGATCACATTAACAAATCAGGATTTATTTTTAAATAGCCAGTCAGTGATAGTATAGAGTTCTTGAAAAATGCTGTATTTGAGTAAACAAAAACAAAAGTTTGAAATATATCCATTCAGCATTTCCAATCAGCAGCCAAAAAGTATTTATGCAGTCATTGTATTACAAGTTATCATTTATTACAGGTACTACGGTATTATAAGCAGCAGTGCAACCGAAAATGTTATCACTCATTTAATACCATCATCATTATACATTCAAAGATCATTACAGCAGTGTTGCACAAAATCCTAATTACAAATGCTAAAGAGCTCCTCATGGTTACCCCGTTATAATTTCATCACAACAAGGTCAACACTGTATGTCATCAAACAAGATTAAAGGGCTATGGTTAAGGTTTGTTTATTTATATAGCGGTTTGTTGTTAACTGTTAATCTGATTACAGGATAATGGAAAATTCTTATGGTCTAAAATGCAGATTCACATTATATTTAGAAAATTAATTGACTACATTGGGTGCTATTGAAATTATAAATAAAAATATCACAGGCTTTTAAATTGCACTTGTTTGATTGATACCCATAGTCTTTTGAGTATATTCCTTAGAGCTCATGGACAGAGCTGTGAGGTTCGGGGAGCTTCTGAATATCACAGTTTTGAATCAGACTAAAGTAAAATACTACAACCTCCTCGTAGTTCTTTTTGGAAATCCGTTCGTTGATCCCATGGAATCTAAAAGAAAATAACAAAATGTATGGCAACTAAAAAGAAGCAAATACGTTTTCTTTGTTGGATTTCCTCGTGCTGTTCTTGCAGGATTTTTTTTTGTATTACCACAGCTGATGTGTAAACTAGGCTAAAGGTTGGTTCTGTGCATACAATTCTTATATATTTGTTCAAGAGGGAGTTTTAAGTCTGAACCGTAAAATTAGGTCACAACATTACATCATAAGGTTGCAACATAAACATGTGACCAACAGCAGAAAGCTCTTTTGTTCAAGTTGTCTTATAGTTTGCCAAGTACAACTATGTTCAAGCAACTTATAGTGATTACTGCAGCAGGCTTTTTCAAGACTATTTCAATTCAGTGTTGGATAAACTAGATCCTTACCTCTGAGCATCACCTGGTTTAAACCAGATGGGGGCGAAGCGATAAATGTCATTCGTCAGGTCTTTGAAGTGTCGACTGTCTGTGTTCCCAATACAGATACCTGCACATAAAATATTATATCCAAACATTTATGGAATATTTTAGCAAAAGCTTTTATATACAATTAGATTTTTGCTGGATTATTTTACCTGGAGCAACTGTAACTGTTGGAAACATGTCCAGCACTGTCTTCTTAATGATCTGGAAGCCAAAGGACTTTTCATCTGCAGAGCTCACAGGCAGAGGGTCAAACCCATCAACAAGCTCTATCTTCACTCGTTGGTCCCCCACTGTAGACTGGATAAGGTCCAGGACCTAGACAGCAAACATCTCATTTAGCTCAACGTATTTATGAAGAGACATCAGGAATTCTTAAAGAAGAAAATCAAATGTCTGACTCTACCTCTTTTAATGATTGTGCTGAGTGGATTCGTAGATTTACATACGCTTCAGCGAGGGAAGGGATGATATTCACCTACATAGTGGAAGAGAATTCAGGGTTTGGACAAATGCAAATGTACAATTGAATATCCAGTAAATGACCCTCTATTTGATCATTAAAAACTGTACCTTAACTCCAGCATTAAACATGGTGACTGCAGTGGTTGTCCTTACAAAAGCATTAGTGTCTGGTTTTCTTTCAAGTATCCTGTAACATCAAACATGCTAAATGATTCATCTCAATGATCAAAATCATAAGGAGACATGCTGAGTACATTTAATGACGCGATTACCTGCCAAGAAGTGGGGCGAACAGCCACAAATTTGACATTATGAACTTCATTGGGAGCCCGAACTAAAGACAAGATTGAGAAACGGATTAACAACATAAGGAGAGCTAATGTACTATATGTAATGATAAGTAGTGGACCAAGTTGGCTTCATTTACGTTTTGCGCCAGGTGCTCAAATGTTTCGCGTTCAGGCCCATGACCAAATAATCTCGGCATAGGGTTGTCCTCTAGTCTGAGAAAAGAGCATTAGAGTTTAAGATTGTGTTTCTTTATTCAAGGACTGATAATAGTGGTATGTAGTAGGATGCATGAACACAACGACTAATTTGAATTAATTTTAAGGAAATAAAATTAGCTAAAAATGTACATTTTAAGGAAACATTCCCTTCACCTTTTGACTGCTGCAGCCAAGATCCCAATAGTGGTCTCACGAGGAGGCATTGAGGAGTGACCAGGGACCATAGACACACTAAGCTTTACAGTCGCTGAACCTTTTTCACTGATTCCAATTCTGCAAAAACAAATACACACACATCAAACACATAATGTACAAATGTCAATCAAACGACCTATCCAACAATTTACTGGAGTCATGCAATGTTATGCTATAAGCTTTTGAGTTTGTTGTGATGTCTGCCAAATAGTTTCCTTTTAACATTGAAACGCTGCACACTAAATATCATGTTTACACTAGAGCATGACAGGTTCTCACAGCGCAGCAGGTCCTTGAAGACCACTGATGACTCCGTCAAGTACAGCCAGGCCCTCGTCCATGACAAACGAAAGCTGCACACCACGCTGCTTCATTATATGCACTATGTTCAACGCCCCCTTGAAACCACTGACCTGTTCAAATAAATATTAAAGGATACAAACATTTAGATGTAATAAAGGGGGTTATTAAGGATCACAAGTAGTGTTTAATGAATATTTAAAGTACTTCTTCATCATGACCAAGACCAATGTAAAATCCTCTGCGTGGAGCATAGCCTTTTTTCAGCAAGTACTCTAGTGCCTGGAGTATACCCTGGAACGAATAAAGCATATTGGTTTAGTCTCCGTGGCACATGAGAAGTACATCAGTATATAATTCAACTATGTTTAATAACAGCACAAAATAACCTTTGTTGTCTCACCATTACAGGGCTCTTGTCGTCTATGGTCCCTCTTCCATAGATGAAGCCATCTATTTCCTGGGCAGAAAATGGTGGCGCCTCCCAGCCATCTGCTTCTGAGGCAGGTACTACATCGATGTGAGCAAGCAGCAGGTATGGCACCAGGTCATGCTGTGATCCTTGCACCCAAAACAGGTGGCTGTAGTTGGCCACCAATTCATGGTGAACCAAGCTTGAAGAGAAAACTGTTGGGAAAACTGACAGAGAATAGTCCAAGCTTAAAAAGGAAACTCCATCTGCTTTCAAATGTAAGGTTGGTTTAATATTCAGCTTATTAAAAAAGTTGTATAATGTATTCTGTTAATCTAGTTGAGCTCTAGAGTCTGCTAAAAACGCTAAGGATTATATAAAGCCTGTTTAGAATGAAGTTTATAAAATGGATCTTTAAAAAAAAATGCTTTTAGTTTGATCATTGTAAATGTAGGATCCAACATCTTAAGCACTTTTCCTATATTATGGAATAAAAGTTGTGATATCTTGAAATTAAAAAAGGAAACAAAACTAAATGTCCTCTTTAAATATTCACAAACCCATTTTAGACATGTCTTGACATTTTGCACAATATAACGTTTGGATAATTTGTTAATTAGTCAATTATTCACTCACCAAAAATAGTAATGTGCAGGCTTTTTATAATCAATATTGTTTTATAAACTGAATTATAGAATTATGAATAAATTAGGGGGACTGTAGGTAGGATGCGATAAGATAGTAGGGATATTTACTGTTTAATAAGAACCCCGTAAGAAAATGAAAGGCTGTTGTTTAAGTTAAGCTATAAATGTATCTCAGTAGTCTGCTAGAACCTGTAGAGTGATGCACTTTGTAAACCTCGGCCTGAATTGGATTCTACTGTGTGCTGTAAACAATCATCAGTCATGAGGTTTAGTTAACGTTTAGCTAACGTTAGCTCAAGTTGTTAGCTAGTAATCAGATCTACATGGTTTGCAGTTAGCATCAGCAATAAATAAAAAAACACTGGAGCATTTACAAATTACACGGTGAAGAGCTTTAACGTTGATGACGTCACGTTCACATCAGCCTTTTGTTTACCTTTTCGGAGGAGCCTGTCAAACTGAAGCAGCGCCGTGGTGTTGCTCTCCTTCTCTGAAAAAGACACCGTGGGGATCCGGATAGCCTCTGGATAAATTAACATTGATAAACACGCTAGTTAACGTCCGTCCCAGGTGTCTGCTCCACATTTCCTCCAGCGCTGTCCACACAGGGCAAAGATAATTCATAATTCACCGACTATAGCAAGGGGATATTAGCCTACCTTTAAAATTAGCAAGAAGCTCCTCTCTCTGGTCGTGGTCTATGACAAGCGAGAGGTTATTCGTCTTTTCCCATCGTGCGAGTTGAAGTCCGACATTAACGTCCAGTGAAAGAGTCCTGATAGATGCTATAGTAAATAACAGCAGTGCAGCTATGAGGAAACTACTAATAACGATCTTTAAAAACTTGAATATTTTTAACTTTTGCCCCGATTCTGTCATGTTGTCTGTTATGACGGCGGAAATCGTTCACTGCGACTCTTTGCAGACTGAAACTGAATTAGTTAGTTCAGGTTTATTGAATGAGAGCCACCTGCTGGCGACAATATGACTTACACTTATAATAGTCTTCATTAGAAGTGGATATTAATATGAAGCCTAAAGATCCCTGCTGATTTTATATCTGCACGTCATCTTTTTTGACTTTGCTAGGAATCATTTACACCAAAAAGTAAGCAAAACATCCTTTATTGAAACATGGTTGAAATGTTTAAAAAAATACATACAAGTACAGTGACACTGATTGAAAACGACACAATTTGGGTTAGGAAATAGAAAAGAATAATAGCATTATACTTTATTATTTATAAATTAAAGAACATATTTTAAAGTCTCTGCTGAACATAGTGTTTATTTGTCCAACTACACTGACAGAGAGCGCTTTGGTATCATCTATGAGCAAAATATATAAAACTCTGAAGCTGTACTTTGAGGTTTGCTCCCATATAGACACACAAACACAGTCAATAGTAAAGCAATATGTGCTCCCTGAAGAGATCATAGGACCTGATCAACCTGGTTTGCATACTCCCCACAGCCTCACATCTGTATGTCGATGTACAGGATTAAGGAAAGCTTTAAGTTACTCCTGTCCAGAGATAACTGGTGTGTCCTGTGTCTCAGCCTGAAGCATAAGCCCTTCCTCACTTTCTGAACCCTGGTCGAGACTGTCCAGTAAGGCAACAAATGGACTAAATGAGTTTCCCTCAACACAAACATAAATTATATAAAGTAGGCAAGCCAAAATGAAGAAAACCAAAATCTGTATATGGATGGGCACAAGGCGGCGCTCCACCTCTCGTCTCTCGAGGGTGGTGGGACTGGTGGGAGTGTCTGGGTAAATGTACTGGACGGGTCTCCCTGCAGCACCTTTAATAGGCCTCCGGCGAGTGGCACTGTAATACAACAGAGAGTTATGTGCTATTTAAGAGTGTAAGGGAATATCATTCTATACACTTGAGTATTGCAATATTATTATTTTGTGATCATATATAGATACTAAAAAATACAGTATGTTTTTTTATATAATAGTTTACATGCAAAATTGTGCAAGACAGTGGTTAAGATTGCAAAACAAGTGATTCTATATCATGTTACATTTGATAGGGACTGTGATAAATGCAAATCCAACTGTTTCTGTTGTTTTGGTGCTTACCAGATCCCTGTGGGTGAGGCTTCCATGTTTAAAAACATCTCCTCTATTGTATCTTTCACAGGCTCTTGAGACGGCTGGAAAAAACAGAGCAGAATTCAGTGTGAAAGTGGAGCAGAGAAAAAGATAAATGTGTCCCAGACAGCAGAGTCCCACAGAGACAGAGGCCCAGCAAGCCAGGTGGAAGTAAAGGAAAAAGGTGATTGTTAATGTAATCAGAAGAGATCCGACACCTAATGGAAAAACGCTAGAATAATGGAAGTATTACGTTTAGTGTGTGTCATTTTCTAGTTGAAGTAACACTGACGTATAAAAGGAGATACAACAAGCAAAGTGTGTTCTTGTAGACAACACATACACCACAACCAAGTGAAATAGAATAACAACAGTAAAATATATCATATGTGCCTTAATTTTCCGTTTATAAGGGGATTCCTTTGGAGTGTAGTACGGAGACTGGTTCTTCATGGTGTCCACAATGGGAGTGTCCGGCTAAAGGAATGAGGCGCAACAGGTTATGATTTAGTCGTCTGAAATTCCTGGAACCTCCAGTGAACCTCTCCCAACAACCTTAACCTCCACTAACAGTTGAGCTTAAAGTGTGACTGAACAATGTGAACACTACTGACCCTGTTGGACCGCGACCAATGTTGCTGCACATTGCTCCCATTCAACTCTCTCTCAGTGTTTGGGCTAGAAGAGAGTGACTTCCGCCTCTCCACCTGTTTTTTTAGAGTAAGAGGACATGACTCAATGAGCACTCTGGCAGTGATTACTCACAACGAAAAAATGATGTGTTTAAAAACATTAACTTTCCTCTTGAACCATTTCAGTGATGCTGAAGGACTGCTGAGAGGAGATTGATGAGCCACCATTGGACACGGCTGAATGTGTTCCAGATGGAAACTGCAAGGATATTACAATAATGTTATAAAATGTAAAAAAAACAAAAAGAGGTATCTTTCATAACACAATCTATACACCGGTGAGATGCCCTTCATTGTAAACCAAAAACATATCCCATTGGTGGCTTGAGGACACACAATAAAGTTACAGTCTCAGCAAGGAATGCAGAGAATTTTAAATCCACAAAAGAGTTGAAACAAGACCAGCCTACCCCTGATCCTAATCCCGAGCGTTGATCTACAGAGGATGCTTTAGTAATTCCTACGGGAATCTGTGAGCAGTGATGCCGACTCTGCTGGGATGATTTTATCACATTCCGCGAATTCCTCTTGGGAATAGGTTCCCCTTTTCTAGTAGCATGAGCCCGCTACAAAGGGTCAACCGACACACAAAAAACATCAGTGTATCTGGAGAATTTAGTTTTACAGAATGATGTGCAACAGTGTGAACATCTGTAGTATTTACCATCCTTGATGAGAGTAAAAAGCACTGCGGGTAAACAAAATCACCATTCTGAAAACACAACACCGACACTCAAAATGTAAATGCTTATTCCAAACAAACAAGTTTACAGTTACAATCCATAACCACTAAGGGTCACTGTAGGGAAAGTATTAAAGGCAGTCTCAGCTACAGGATTTCAGAAAATAAAATAAAAGTACTATACCCTAACAGAGGAACTCTAAATCATTAAACCTATATAAGTAACCTTCCTACAATTGTTCTCACCTGGCTACTCCCTTGTTGTGCTTGGTTTGACTGTTCAGCGGTTTCTTCTTTTGCTCCTT
Source organism: Trematomus bernacchii (assembly GCF_902827165.1). Classification (NCBI taxonomy): domain Eukaryota; kingdom Metazoa; phylum Chordata; class Actinopteri; order Perciformes; family Nototheniidae; genus Trematomus; species Trematomus bernacchii. The sequence goes on along the minus strand of NW_022987609.1, from coordinate 4,928,694 downwards.
CTGAACCTGTGTAAGTCACAGAAAAATAATAGAAAGCATATGATTAAATGATACCAAACGAAATCCAGTGAAAAATGTACAACATTTATAGTCATACCTGACTCTCCATCCTCTTGTTGTCCTTGTTCCTCCTCCTCTTCACTGTCAGAGTACAATACACCTTTCTCTACTCCGTTTACATGGCCTTGTCCTTCAGACTGTTGCAGTCTCCTGAGCTTATTCTCATACAAGGCTCTAGTGGAGGCTAGTATAGACAAACAATATTATAACAATTAGGTTTTTAAGTCAGGGACAGACAGACCTAAAAAAATAGAGTGAATAATAAATAACATTTTCACAACAGTGCAAACTCACCGACTATGGGCCCAGCTTTAACCCCATGTTTAAGCAGTGCAGCCTTGAGGTCATCATCAGTTAAGCAACTCTGGACCAGAATCTCTGCATCCTCCTCCTCCTCTTTGTCCTAACAAAACACATTTTACCGAATTACCTGAATGCTGTTTGAGACAGGACAAAGGCTGCAGCTTAAATGCCAGCAGTTTCCAGGTGTCGGATGTAGAGCATGAAAAACAGCCCGAGGCTCCAGTCCACAAAACTGTTCAAGATTCATCGAATTTAGGTCCTGTACGACCTGTAGCTCAGAGAATGTACCTATTTAAAACAGAACATGTTTAAATAGTGAACAATATTGTAAAAGTGCTAGAGGCCACGGTATCTGAGAGGGCCTGTATTATTATTATTGGATAGTGGCTTATCACATAACTATGATAACTGCAATGATCGGCTGTAAAGCACTCTCTTTGTCACAGTTCCCCATGACAAGGTTTGACTCAGCAGTGCTTCAAGTTATCATTATTGTTATTATCGATTCATCTGCCAATATTTTTAATTGAATATAGTTTGGTCTCTGTAATGTCACTATTCATTATTGAAGAATGCCCATCCAAGTTTCACAGAGCACAGGCTGACATCATCAAATTGTTTTTTTTGCCTGTTCAACATAGGCAGCAAAAATCCCAAAGATACTCATATTTACTTTCAATAATGAGTTAAACTACTTATTGGATATGAAAGTAGTTGCCAATTTACTTTATTGGCTAATCGATTAATTGACTCAGTTCAGGTGGAAATATCAGCATCGGTTTACAAGTGTATGGGGGGGGGGGGTTAAATGTTGAACTCTACTATGACTTTACAATATCTTATAAAAGGGGATATTGTTAAATAAACTTAACTTAGTATGCCCAAACAGAAAGTTTCTCTGCCCCACAACACAGAGCAGAAACAACTTCCAGGCTTCAAGTGCATGTGCTCTCCTTGGCACACATAATTGAGTGGGACAGGTGTAGTGAGCACATGCACACGACTCTGTTGAAAGAAGCCAACGTCTCAAACGTCTCGTGTAAATCTATACCAACTATACAGCTGGGGGCTCAGTGGTCAACGACCTAAAATGCTACAGCAAGCTGAGAGGAGTGTTTGGTAGCAGTGACCCAGATCTTCCCCTCCCCCCCTTACACCTGCTGACCATTGGTTTACTTCAGTTCACACAAATTATTGCTATGAACGTGAAAATCTCCTCATAATCAAGTAAAGTTGATGGTGTCACTGAATGCAGCATTGTTGACAAATATTGTGCAACATTGGCTATTTATTATGATGCGTCAAAGCACTTTTCTGGGGAAAACTATATTCTGTGGACTCCAGTTGTGTAATGTAACTAAGTACATTTACTCAAGTACTGTAATTAACTATACAATGTAGGTACTTGAACCTTACTTGAGTATTTTCACATTATACTACTTTATACTTTTACTCCACAACATTGGCAAATGTTGTACTTTTTACTCAACTATAATTTCACATATTACTAGTAACTTTGCAGATTTAGGTTATTAATAGAAAAATTAAATCAATACATACATTATCATACATTATTATAGGCTAAGCTAACCAGTAGTGTACAAAGTAATTCAAATAAACCCCACCTGTTCAAGAAGTGATGAACACTTGATGCATCAATCATTTTAATAGTATCATTTTTTTTTAAATGTGCCTTTCTACTTTTACTTGTGGTACTCAAAGCATATTTTGATGCTAATGCATTTACTTAATTGCAGGACTTTTACTTGTAACTGAATAGTTTTACACAGTTTGATCGCTACTTTTACTTAGGTAAATAATCTGAGTACTTCTTCCACCTCTGCTGGTCCCACAAATTGACAAATTAAATGCAGTACTTTCATCATGTTAAATCCAAAATGCAGGTCGTAATTTGCAAACAAATTTGGCGATTTTTTACGAATATGCTGACGCAAAACATGAAAGGTTTTAATAAACTCACTGCCAAATCTTGTTCTTGATCCTCATCGTCGCTAGAAAAATCCCCTGCGTTTTTCTCAGCGATGTGTTTTAAATACAAGTCCACATAAATCTCCTTTCTGCTCTTGGTGGGTGGCAGCACGACATTGTGGGCAACGAGATCTGACTTCAGTCTGGATTTAGAGAAGTGAGCTGGGTCCTCCATAAACAGAGACATGTCACAAGGACGAGTCGAAGCGGAAAAACTGTGGTACTTAGCTGTTCTTTATACTTGTATAAAAACCTCCTTTAAATCAGATGAACTAGCTGCTCGGGGAAAGCCTCTGCTGTGGTCTGGGAATCACACTGACTGATCTGAGAACAGCTGCAAGTGACGATTTGATTGACAGCTAGTAGCTAACGTTAGCTCTACATTCCCTTACTGATGGAGTAAACATACAAGCATGGCGAGCTAACAATGTTTTTAGCTAACTAGCTTTGAATTATTTTACATTTTAATTCAAAGTAGGACCTTCTTATTGCATGAAGATACACTTTAAAATATACTATACAACTGATAAGGCATGTTGGCTTTGGTAAGTTTTTTTTCATTCTTTTTTGAGTTGTTATTTAAGCTGGTAGTATTAGTGGCATTAGCTAGCTTGCAAGCTGCATCCAGTTTGGAAGTTTGGGGCTGTCAATTAAAAAATGTAGGCCTACTCCTGTTTTTATTTGTAATTATGCTATCAGACTTTAAAGTAGGAACATCAGATAACATGTGTACATGGATGTGAGTTTCATACTTTTAATAAGATGCTTACATTCTCAAACATAAAATACTCTAAAAACCTGATCCTTACCAGTTTACCATTCAATCCAAACACTAAATGTCCCAATTGTATTACCTAGTATATTCAAGTGTCTAATTCATTAACAAATATTTGTATTATTTACACATGGGTCTATTCAATGTTTGCCTTTTCTATTCAATGAATCCTATGACAACATGTATTTAGGGAAAGAACCACACACTTTCAAAGTAGTTAAAGAATGATTTTATAGTGGAAGTAACTCCAGCCACACCAATGCCATTTAATTAATTATGTACCTTTTAATCTCTAGATTTGATCTGGGCTTTCGTCGCTTTCGGTGTCTCTCTGGTGCATGCTGCTTCTGCTGCATCTTTACTGGAGGGATGCATCCACGTAGAACATGTAGAAGTGGTGAGTACTTCCTTTCCTAACATCTGTTAACAGATACAAAAACAAGACACTTGTTCAGGTTATTGTCTGTAAAGGAGGGCGTGCCAAAATGCTTTTTCCCCCCAACCAAACAACTACAGCAGGCATCTGTTCCCACTAATGCAGGATATCAGTGGTCAAATACAACTCAGTGAACTTGAGTCCTGGAACAGGCTTCTGGTGCTTTGAGAGATCTTATCATTATGAAATAAGTGAAATCCCCTGGTATTTTGGAATGAAAACCTGAGTCATGGTAAGCAACGCCAGATGTCTATATACAAAAAACATGATTATAGAACCTGTTTGAACAACCGTGCAGAGTAAAACCTAACAACCGAGACCCCCCTAACATCTGGTACTGAAGTAGAGCTGATTCACTGGCAGTTATCCTGCTTCATTAAACAGGTTCTTGATTTTTTGGGAAAACAGTTGGTGCTACAAATAATATTACAATGGGGAGGCTTTTAAAGCAAATTGTCCCTTCTTGTTTTGCTTCAGGTGATGCAAAAACAAATAGAAATAATTAAAAAGAAACAACATAAGATGTTCCCCTCTTGAAAACCACTTTATGCAAGTCAAAACATAACCAGATGAAGCTAAATGTATCCCCTGAGAAATAGATAGATTGTTTTGTTTGTCTCTTGCTAAAACTACAAAATGACTAAACTATATTTAATTAGATGCCTCTTCTATCTCGCTCATTTCTGCCTTGAAATATGAAATGACAAGTCAGCAGGTGTCTACATCGCATTGCAGTGATATTTGTGTTTGTGTTGAGCAGACTTGATCTCCTGCTGAGCTGTTTACTGTTGACAACATGATCTGTACCATTTTTAGATAAAATCAACACATTGTGATAGGAGAAAAACAACATTGGTTCTCAGTAGTTGCCTCCAGAGACAGGAGGGGATTGAAATTGTGCTTTTATTGATGTATAAGAGAAAATAATAATTGTATTTGATACTTTTTCGAGCTATTTTGCAGGGCCACATATTTCATAATGATACACAGTGTTATAGCTTCTGCTAATGATTTAATTTAGAGCAGGTAGGTCGGGAAACTGCTGCTTGGTATGTTAAAGGTTCCCTGTGAAGTTGTTGACCTCTAGTAGTGATATAGAGCTGTTTTTATATATAAGTGGGTTCCCTTTTACTTGTGCTTGTGCAAAGAGATGCACATGTACAACAAGTCTTGTCTTTGGTTTCACACTATAGCAGTCATCAACAGGTGGTGGTAACATGCCAAGATATCCTGCTGTGTTTTATGTATTTTGTCAGGCTTCTTCATTGGTCTGTAAACATGTTTTACTGTTATGTATTTGAACATATCAAAGCGGGAAAAAACATATACAGTAGATTTAAGTTAGGATTGAAGCATTTCACATTAAGACACTTTCATTGATTGTGTTAAAAGGCATACAAAAGGTTTACGATTATACTAGAAGTCTAATTTAAATACCTCCTAGTTAAAAGTCAAGAGACATTTGACAGTTATTGAGGTCAGAAGCCTGAATGCTGTTGGAATCCTTTTGTAAAGTCCACTTGCCAGGGAGGGGGTAGGAGCCATTAGAGGCCACATTTGGAGGTCTTTATACAAGAGCTGTGATGGCTCAGCTGGCTAAAGTGCACACCATGGACCAATGATGATACAATTTAAAAGTATGGTCTTGTTTCCTCCACTTCTGGCTTCCATCAAAGAAGAGACATAAACATATTTTAATCATAATAATCATTGAATAGTAAGCTCTAGCACTAAGTCAACCCAATAGTACTAGAGTTGTACAGATTTTAAACTCGTAAATGTTGATATTATTATATTATTATGTGGTTTAGCACTGCTACAGCTCGACACGTTATTTTAGTATGTTCAGGTTTGTAAAGCTCTATTAGACTTTTTTAACTCAAAGTAACTATGTTGAATGAACCAGACAGGGTGTCATTTCTTTAGAAATTGTTGTAAAATATTTGTAATGTCCTCTAAGGGGACAATGATCAACAGGATAGGCTTCATACATCCTAAAATTCCACTTAAATACTTAAATAACAAGTGGTTCTTGAACTTCCAAGGGCCATCAAACCACAGAAGCCAAAAATATCTGTATTTGTCCCACAAAAGCGAGATGCAAAGAAAGATTAATTATTTAGATGTTGGCTACAGTTTTATTTGTATATACTATTTTAGATGCTACAAAAAGCTGGCCTGTCTAGATGACACAGAAGCTCAATTTGATACATATTGATGATAATTAGTTTTCTTATGTTTGGATTCAGTTTTTCATTGACTAGTTTGAACAGTGATAAATAACATTTGCAAATAGTGGAGAATTATATTCAAATATTGTCAAAGAATTCTTCAAACGCAGTTCTTTGGGTGACTATCCAGTGTGTATCCAATGGCTTTGAACCCTACATGAAATGTTAGAACAAACTCACATAGGAATAGAAAGCCATAAGACACAGTTGTGGTTCAATTTGAAGACAAAAATACAAAATCAGTGCCTGATGCAGTTGGAAAAAGGCTGGAAGCTTGATAACAAAAAGAGGGAAAAAAAGGGCCAAGCTGCAGAAAACATTCACAATTTAAAACTCACATAGGCATGAATAATTAACCAAAGGAACTGTAAGTATTCATCTGAGGCCTGGGGGAATATAATGAAACTGTCTTGTTAGTCTTCAGACGGAAGAAATTGTATTTTTTATAGCACAAACTCAAATAAATGGACCCCTACTCAATCCTTGAATCTTACAGAAATACCCTGCCAGCTATTCAATTCCGCTGGGGGATTTACAGAATAATCTTTGATTAAAAATGCCGTTTTAGATCAATGTCCACAGGGAAAAGGTGCAATGTTAATCAAAAGGATTCTGTTTCTGAATTCAGAGCAGATTACATAAAGTATTTCTATATTCTGCAGCAACCCTCTGCCCATTTCTACAAGCACAAAGAAGATCATTACATCAGCATTTTGATTCAACCACTGGGCAAAGATAGCAGTTTTTATTAATGAACAACATATTTTGTGCACATATAAAGTTAATGTTCTCTATGCAGTGGCTCTTTCGCCTATGTAATCAAAGCCATCATACTGATTAGGCACGCATAATTTATGCATAGAAACCCTACTAATATGCTTGATTGATTTCATTATAAGTTCAATTATACTCCTATGACTCTTTAACCTTTTAAGAAGGCAATACAATGTTCTAATATTGGACTCAAACACCAGACTGTTTACCACTATTTGGAGCACTAAACAGTAGAAATTGCTTTGGACCATTTTCAACCCCTCAGTGAGCAGAGACTCAGCGCTGGAGCTATGCCGGCCAAATCTGCTCACCCAGATGTCTGCTCAGAAAACAGTAGCCTTTATAAAAACATGAGAAAACGTTGTGGAGAGAGGAAACGCGCTACTATAGAGGACAGAGAGGCATTTGTTGACATTGTATCAAGTGCAAAGCTGAGATATTTGAGGCACAGAGGGGCCAGGTATTTGTCCGTCAGAGTTTCTTGTGCTTTTGCTGTCTCCAAGTCAACAAAACAAAAGCCCCATTGAGACAGCCTCCCTTTTTTTTTTTCTCTGAACAAGCACACAAAGCTTCCTGTACTAGACTGCAACTGTCCAGTACTGAGAACCACTTCTAGTCTTACTTGTATGCACCTGTTCAAGAGCAAAGGAGTATATAAACACTTTGTGGGATAGTTTCACATATTTGAGCTTTCCCTTACATTTGTCTTTTTCCATTTAGATGCCAGATGCCCTAACTTTATCAAAATACATCTTACTTTGTTCTAAGGAGAGACATAATCAAGCCAATGGTGGTTTATACACTTTAGTCAGCCTGAAAAAACATCGAGCTGTTAACACACGATTAAAATTCATGATTCATGGTCTCACATTTGCTATCCACATGACCTCTGACAGAGAACATTAACTTCAGATAAAGGGAAAGTGTTTACTTGATTAGCCTTTTTCCAGGTTCGAAGAAGAAAAAAACGTTGCCACTGAGCTCCAGGGAGCCTGTTCTCATGCATGTCCCAGCATAAATGAGTAAAGCCACTGTGTCAGACTCAGTCCAGACAAGAAGGTGAATCTCAGCCACAGGGAGGATTATCTCTAATCCCTAGACATCGTACATGGTCCCTCTCTGCTGGGAGGCAGTTCGGGGAATCATCTGTGTCCAGATGTTTTTGATTGGATTTAGATATTTGTTATATTTTAAAACATTCCTCTGTTCTTTTGAGCAATGTAGACATTTTTAATAAGATTGAAATGCAAAGCTATAACAACACAGCAAACGACTAATTGACATTTAGAACTAGTCTTGAATATAAAGATAAAAGGGTGGCACCTGATTTCTTATCCTTGCAGTACTCTTTTTTTTTTCCTATATTAGAAACACAACTTACCTCCTTCCACAAGATGAACCAAACACATTGAAACACTGCATACAACACATGAAAGCCCCAGAGTGTCAGTAAATCAGTGCCCCACTGTCATTCTTTACAAAATAACTGCTATTTTGCCCGGCACACTTTACACTTCAGAGAGTAACGGTGACGTGCATTTAGTGCCGGATACATTCTTATGCTATAATTCTGACTCTTACCTCTTTTTCCCTCTGCTGCGTCCCTCGCTGGAACGAGTATATGGCATCCCCTCAGCCTAATACTGTATGGAGAGACAATGGGTAGTGGGGGGGGGGGAGGAGTTACTATGTGAGCAGGAGCGAGAGTGTGGAGACAGGGGGAGTAAAAGCAGAATGAAAACTGTGAGAGGATAGAGAGGAGAGAAAGAGAGAGGCGAAAGGGGGCTCCGAAGGGAGATCACTCGCTCACAATACTCTCAATCCACAAATCTGACGAAACGTTACATGAATGGCAATTCTTGAACCCCCGCTCCCCCCCCCACCGCTCCTCAGATGTGATGTCAGAGAAAACAGCAACTTGAAATCCCTCTTCACATGGGAAATGTAAGGAAGAACAAGAGACTGTGAGAGAATGGGTCCTGATTTTAAACAAGTCTCCCTTCTTTGGCTTTCTCTGAATGAGTTCTTAAGATTTCATGTTGGCAGAGTGCCCATGAGTCCTGGATGGAAAAGGATAAAAGAGGGGCTGAGGTAGGGGGGCTGTCTATTGTGTTTGTTCCCTTCCTTTCAGTCCTGGCACTCTAGTTGATCTTTGCAGCCAGTTGCTGAATATTCCAGTCACTTATCCCTCAGTTGTGTACAGAAGCTCTGTTTTTTTTTTTTAATACATTTCATCTGTATTGATTATGCTTTCTCACACTGATGATAAAAACGTTGGAGTTGAGAGCCTGCACATACTGACATTACTGACATTTTGGGTCTAACTAAAAGACCCAGGACCGAAAAACTAACCAAATGGGGGTGGCTTCAAGTCCGCACTGATCTGAATCTGATCCTGGTGTTTTCACAGTCATTTTTGTTTGGGCCTCTTTTCTTTGTCTCCCTAACAGTCCATCACTCGTGGAGGGAGAATCCAGCTCTGCCTGGTGAATCTGGGATGAAGACAGCAGGTGCTGTTGCCCCTCTCTGAGCCACATTCACTCCCAGCTTTCTCCCCCTCCATCCGTTTCCTCTGCTTATACACCCTCCTCCCCCTGTCAATGTGAGGAGGGGGGGATAGATAGGGAGAATGAGCTACTGTATAATGAAGCACACCCGGGAAAAGATACCGTTTGTTGAAGGTTTTAACCAGTGATGTGTTAATAACGTCCTCCTGATTAGAATGGCTGATGAGCTGTGTGACACAGAGCAAAGGAGAACATGAGGGTGTAAAGGATTAATGCAACTGCATCCCTTGTCAGTCACCACTGTGCTTCTCACCGCTGCTTGTGCTGCATCAGTGCCGCAAGAGAAGCCTTGTTTTCACTCACAGTCCACCCTTCTCCTCCTCCTCCTCCTCCTCCTCCTCCTTTCCCCACAAACCCATTCCTACCCTCTCTCTGTCTTCCTCTTGCTTTCCCTCAAATAGACACACAGGCTCAGTTCATTACTATTCACCAGGTTTCACTAAGACACGCATCGTTGCTCTGCTCTCTTCAACTGTGTTGAGAGAGGCGGAGGGAGAGAGAGTACAGGGGAGAGGTAGAAGAAGGTTAGAGACATCTTATGATCGAAAAGAATAATTCACCATTGTGTATCCTGTGTGCGGAAATGTGTACAAACATTTTTACCAGACAGCTGCATGCATGAGTTGTTCTCTCTTCTGGAGAACAAGGCTAGTGCAGTCCTCAATGCAGAAATCTGTTTTCCTCTGAGGGCTTTTGAATTCATCACTTGCCATCATGAAATCCTCCGTGGTCGTCAACCCTATCACAACATTCAAGTTATTATCTGTGCTGATACTGACAAGCATTTCATCCATGAAAATAGGCACGATGGTGGATTTCTATTCCTGTGTTGGCTAAGCTTTCTATACTCATCCATTTCAGAAAAAAAACGACTTCAATATGAAACTAATCCTTTGTTATGCTATATCTTACTTTACCCGAGTCGGCCGTTCTCAGAAGATTACAACGAATCCTTGAATATAGCTAAATCATACAGGAGGAGGAACTGCTGCAAGAGTAACCTCCACATCAAATCATAAAAATGTGATTGCTTGGATAAGAGAGCCTCTGCCAGAGGATGATATCAGTTGCAAAAGCTATTTATTTGTATGTGTCGTCTTAAGCTGATGTTCAGCCTTGTAAATGAGAATGCACAGATATACACCCTCATAACGAGTATTTTAATCGTTTTCTTCCTCTTCAATGAAATTAGACTAAATATTCCAGGATGTGTTGTAACATTTCAAAGAAGAGCCAACCCTTCGCTTGTAAATCCCACTGAGAGGATTTAATGTCAGCTTTACGGCATCAAAATAAAAAATTGGAACAGGTTTTAAACACGAATCTGAAGATTAGTACATTTTGGTTTGAAAAGCCTTTAATAGCTATGTGCTATAGTTTAAACTAGTTATACACTTTTGTTAAGGTTTGACATGATGTGAGGCGGTCAGAAACACTTACTGCAGGTCAGGGTGCCAAACAAAGTAACCAGTAATATATTCATGAGGACATATATTGTAACCATCATTAACAGCATTGAAGTAGAATATGAAATACGGTCCAACAGATAAAACATCACTCATTCATACGGAGTACAGAGTGGGGATTGGCTGACAGAAGCCATTATCTTCGGAGAGCTCCAGATGTGATCGGCTGCTGCACTTTTAGGAGTCCTGGGTGGGAATTCCTGATTGAAGTCTTTGGATAAGCATTACGCTCCACTGAACTTAAATTTCCATTCACATAATATTAAAGCCTTCACTGCTTGAGAATAAGGCTTTGCACTCAGTCCAATATATTACAACTAATGACATTCTGAAAGACCTCATGTGCACACAGCAGAATACAAGCGCAGCCGTCTTTTAGGATTCATGATAACTCTGGAGTTTTATGAAACAGTTGCCCCTGCCCCTTTTTCTCCTGATGTCCAACCCTGACTTATAAATATGTCTTCTACTAACATGCAATCTAATACTTTTTGTGAAAACATAATCCCTTTTTTCCTTTTTTAATAAGGAAGGGGGGAAAAAGGAAACAGTAACTCGTAACTTTTTTTATAAACGTAATTGAGTAAATTCTGTAAGGTATTTCATTACTTTCCCAACAATATTTGCTTTTTTTTAAATCAGCTTGAGGCAACGTGATTTTTGTGTAGGCACACAGCACTAATCCGAAGATCCTTTTGTCTTTACAGTATTACAGTCTTTGTTATGGTCTTTGTCTTCCTAACAGTCCATCACCAGGAGAGTAAAAGTGTTCCGTCTAAAGACAATATTAAGTGTTGCATGCTGTTATCATTCAGTCCTGTGCTGTGCAGAAATACATTTCAAACAGCAGTTGGTGAGTAAAGTTGGTTTCAAAGTTGCAATTGTTAAGTATAAATTGCCTCGCTACGCTACTACTGTATCCCTCCACTGCAGCTCACCTCCAAAAATACTGGAGGGATACAAACATATTTTTTTACCACATTTGTTACCATATTTTAAAGATATTTATTTGATTTTTCAAACTCAGACTGCTCCTCATATGATATTACCTTTAGTTGAACTTAAGATAAACAGGATGAATGACTACAAAAAGAAATAACTCTGTTAACTGTTAACCTTTCCTTTAAAGTCACAAAAAGTTAAGCGTAAGATATTAATAATTTGAACATACAATTTACAGTTTACCTTTATTTAGAATGCAAACAAAACCAACAAATAAAACACAACAAGCAATTAAAGTTGTCAGCACTTGCAAATAAGTATGTAATACTTTGAATAAAGCACAGCAGAAGGATATAGAAGCATTTCAGCCCAAGACTTTTCCCAACGGTTTAGACATTTGTGGGAACAGCACAGCTCTTAAACAGCAGCCAGGTACCGGCCAGTTACAAGCCTGCTAATACAGATCATCCCCATGCTCTCATGTTTTCCATCAAAATATAGTTGTGAATTGTTAATAGCGTATATAAACATAACTTTTTGCAGACAGATAGATGCTGATGTCCTATACAACAATTCAGTTTTAAGTAAACAGTGGTTAAGATGTTATTCGTTACTTATTACTTTTAAAATGCTAATAATTAGCCTGGAGAATGCCACCTAAAAAGTTTTAAAGAAAGGATTTCACATAAAAGTTTATTTGTGTTCTCTCTCTCTCTCTCCCTATCTCTCTCTCTATCCCTGTCTCTATCCTCTCTCAATACTTATTCTTAGATTACTTTTTAATAGCCCAATGTACACACTTCTTCAAGTGCTTTGTTTTGTATCTGCTCCACCATTAGCTAGTGTGCAGGCACACAGCCTCGTAGAGTAGCACTGTTTCCCCCCGCAGACATGTCTGTTTGCATAGCTCATATCCTTGGCTCTATTTTGGGCCTGAGGAGATGCATTGGGGGTACACTGCAGGCTAAGGCTAAGGCGACTGACGAGAGAAATATGGATATGTGGCGGAAAAATATGTTATTGCTCCAAGAGAAGCTTGTATAATGTCAACTTAAGCTAACCCTCTCACTTAATGCATACTGATTCATGTATGCCTGTCTAACTTGCCAAGCATTAAACCAGAAATATATATTGTGACTTCCCCCTTCTCGTAGGTAGGTAGGTGGATGGATGGATGAATGGATGGATTTAAATCATTAAATAAAACACATCCACAGGCTTATAATTACATGTATTGGGCCTTGGAAGTATTAGCATGTAATCCATTGCATTTAGTCTTTTTTTGTAACATATGGCAGCATGTGCTTTTCTCTGCAGGCCATACAAAGAAACACAGTGTATAGATAAAGTAGAACTGGGGGAAAAGAGGAGAGGGATTCAGATTAGGATTCCTGTCACATTGTCATGGCAAGTCTAAGGCCTCTGGTTGAGAGTTGGCTAAATGTCAGCCTATGGAGATGAGACAGAGAGGAGCAAGGCAGTGCTGTTTTTGTCCAATTCAAACCCTGTTTCTGATGTCTTGTCTCTTTAAGCGGCTGTCATCAACAAACTGTGCGTCAGACTTAAAAAGAGATGCAGTGTTCTGTGTCTTTGAGACATAGTCAGAAAGCTACATTCTCTTTCTAGGCATCCCTGATTGATTTTGGCTTCAACTATGGATGAATGCGCTGCTTTGACACCATCTAGTGTTGAAACTTTGTGTAGAAAAAAATCTCTTTTCAAAGATGTGTTTTTTTGCTGTGGTTTTTCATTTGGCTTTGACTGTGCAGTGTTGCATATGTAGTTTGACACTAAAAGGCTGTTTTGTTTGCTGAAGGGGAAACGTTTATTTGTGCTCACTTGAAATCTGAGTAGTAATGTACACAAGATCTTGTGGGTAAAATTGGAGACTTCTTGTGGCTTGCAGTTTAAGTTTGACATCATTTTGAGACATTTTAACAATGTTAATTAACTTTTTCTGGAACAACACCAAATATAATTTCAATCATATTATTTCTCAATTGTGCTTACCATGTCTGGAGGAATAAGTAAAACTGCAATAAATACATAAAAAAAAAAAATGTATTTACTACTACTAAAAAATGTTGAGCAACTGTACACTCGCCTACTCTTATCCTCTTCCTTATCAAACCTGTGTGAATAATAGATGCATAAAAAAACAATGTCTTACTTCAGTAACTAGAAGTTGCTGTTGATTTTTAACACCCCCTTGTACATCTTTAAGATTGTGTTAGTTGACAATTACCTGGAGAAGTCATCTTGTGTTGCTTTATCTCAAGAAGAGGAAGCAGATGTTAATGAATGCCTTTTGTATAAACACGCATATTTCTCAGGGTTTAGTACCTTTCCAGCATCTTCATCTTGCAGCGCACATCGGCAAATCAGTTACACAGCTAAGCTCAGTAAAGAGTCAGTGTATAGGCATATGATTCACAGTGTGAAGGAATACAGTCAAAGGAAATGTCATATTAAGTAGCTTAAATCAGACGGCTAACATATGTAGTTGTTGCCTTTTTATGTTTTTGAAGACAAATAAATGTTCACTGTAGTTAATCAGGTACCAAGAAAGAAGCATGTATTAAATAATGATTTGACAACTAAGGGAATACAATTATACTTCTAAAAAAAAATGATACAGTAAATCAAATACATGACTTGTGTTATCATCATGCAATAATAATATATATAATACAACTCAGAGTGTCTTTAACAGTGTCAGGGTCTTTCTTGAAAAGTAACTAAATCCACACTATCCGTAATAAGCCTGTGTTGCGATGTCTTTAGTTTCCTGTTTCACTTTGCAGGAAGCCCATATTTGGCTACAACCACCGGAGCTTTGCTTATCCCATGCAATCATTATAGAGATTAGGTATTTAGTCCTTTCTTTTATTCATACCTCTGAGGGCCAGTTAGTACAACATATATATACATTTAAAAAACATGTATAATTCATAAAACAAATTCACACTTTCTTGTCATAAGGGAATCATGTACTTAAGATGCCTCCTCTGTGTAAGTGAATATGAGTACCACATTTACAGAGTACCATATTTCGCTATAAATCAAACATTTTCAAACTCATAGAGGCACTAGATGATAAGCCAGGGATCATGAAAGTCGGATGTCTGTGGACAACTGATTGAAAAATCCATGGCAAAGCATCTAATAGCTGTTGAGCCTGACTATAGCCATCCACAGAGCCACATTGCTATGGTGGCTTTAAAGGACAATTAAAGAGTTTAAACCATTGTTGGCACACTTCATATCTTGGACATGAATGTATTTAGTATAACACGATATAGTCAACAAAGATCTACAAAGCTGGAATAAGGCTACATGAGAAGTAGGGCTGAAGTCTTGAATAGATTTCATAACGATAAATTATGATAGGATATTGCAGTCACGGATGAAAACCTTGCTTTGCATTTGATAAAACTCTAAATGAACTGAAATGTATGTATCAATTATTATTTGAACATCATTTTATTGCACATTTAAAAAATATACATGTTGCATCCGAGCTCCTTTTGTAATATGGTTGTCCAGGTTTGAAAGAAAAGATTACCTGTCCATGTGTGTAATTTGTTCCTGAATGACACATGTTCCATTTGATATGGTTGGAAGTGCCATGACACATAAATGCACACTTTCTAGTAGCGTTTCAACACAGACTTTTTCATTGCTAATCATTGACACATTTGAAATCATATTATTGTTAGAAGCATCTCCACTTCACCCATTAACTCAAGAGGACATCCTTTTCAGTTAGGCAATCCAAAGAGGAGGGCACTTAACGCTTTAAAAAGATCGAGAAACTCATACCACTCCAAAAAGCATCTTCCAAACTTCACCGAGCTGCTTTCAAATATTGAAATCGTAATACTAAAAAAAAACCTTGGCTGTGGGTTTCGTCGGTCTTCACTGTGGTCAAGATGTTTTTGGATGAGCGGATCGTGACTCTGTTCAAAAGGAATGCCCATCACACACTGACCTACTGGAGTGTTTTCTTCAGCTTTGGACTATGCATTGCGTTCCTTGGACCTACAATTTTGGACTTGCAATGTCAAACTAACTCAACACTCAGTCAGATTACCTGGGTCTTCTTCGCCCAGCAGTTCTGCTTGTTGATTGGCAGCTCTATTGCTGGTGTTTTCAAGAAGACGTAAGTATAATTCCCCCTACCGTCCAGGTGTGCATGAATATTCTGTAAACAATGGACCATCATTAAAAGAGTCTTTGTCTCTTTTTTTTTTTTTTAAAGGTTGTTCAGGGCTCTAAGTGCCTTATTTGTCTCAGCTCTCACCATCTCTATAATATTTGCCATAATCCCTGTGTGCAATAATGTTCTCGTGCTCGCCATCGCTATGGCTGTGTCTGGGTTTGCGATGGGCATTATTGACACCATCGCTAACATCCAATTGGTGACTATCTATCAGAGGGACTCGGCTGTTTTCTTACAGGTAAAAAAACCTGGAGTACCTTTCTCTTAATCTGTAGAAATACTGACACGATAGCGTGTGCATTCATTGAATAACTATCAGCAGATAAATATAGTATTATATAGAATTTAGTATGTGTTATTTGTCTTTTTTTACAAATATAGGAAGCTAGCACGAATGTTCTATGCAGTATGTTCAGCAATCTATTTTTCTAAAATTATGAGGCAATTATATTATGACAAACACAGTAAGTTATGTCTTTGACCTTTTGTATTCTACATTTTTGCAGGCTCTTCATTTCTTCATTGGGTTCGGGGCCCTAGTGAGCCCACTGATTGCAGACCCCTTCCTCTCAGAGACGGGCTGTGGGAATCACACGGGGAATGCGACAGAGATCATACATCCTTTCAGGAACATGCCGAGAAACAGTCCGATTGCAATGCACGATATAACTCAACTGCCCCACCCAGAGGGAGGGGAAGAGTCCAATGTGCACTATGCCTTCTGGATCATGGCGCTTATCAATGTAAGACACTAACCAAATTGTAGATGTGCAGGAGAAGAGTTATGATTTTTCTTAATTTCTTAAACCAATTTTTTTGTGTGAAAATAAAATGTGTGCCCCCTCAGCTGCCCGTGCCCCTTTCAGTCCTGTTCCTGATGTATCGGGAGCAGCTGATCCCATTCTGCCCCAGTGGAACTCCTCGTCTTCTGGACAAAGATGAATTAGCAATGGAGAACCAGCAGGGGGCCGAGGGCACGGATGTGGAGCAGAAGGAACATGAAGCTGGAGGTAAAGACTGGAAGAATAGATTTTTATACAGAACTCGTATGAATAATGCATACATCTTAAGTGGATTTTAAGTCAGTTCAGATGAAAGAAAATCAGAATAAATGCATTTTGTTCGCTCCAATCTGTCATTGTTGACCTTACACTCTGTTGCAGGTCATGGGGATATCTTCAGCTGCTGTAGGAATGATAACCTGAGGGGGTTGCCTGTATCCTTCTTTATGATTCATATCCTTGGTGGGGGTGTGCTCTTCATGACCGATGGCATTGTGGTGAGTGACGGGTGTGGATAAAAGATATGAAGTGCATTTCAGTTACTGTTCAACATACTTTAAAAAAAAATCCAAATAGAATATCTGCTTCACATAAAAATCTCATAATGGATCACATGAAAGAACCTGCCTTTTTCTTTCAGGGTGCATACGCTGGCTTCGTGTACACCTACGGTGTGTCACCACCTTTGTCATTGCCTAATAAGACAGCGGGTTACCTGGCCAGTATATTTTGGGCAGCCATCACTGTTGGACGTCTTTTGTCCATTCCTCTAGCGTACCGTTTCCAGCCTGTGAGACTACTCATGTTCAGCCTGGTAATGCCAATTAAACATTCCGAGTGCTGTAACATTACAGATTAAGCACATTTAAACTAAGAAGTCAAACACGTAATTGATAACATTCTCTCTTTTTGTTTTTACAGGCAGGTGCTATTGTTACTTGCTTGATGCTGCTTATTTTCTACGACAACCGCCCCTTTCTTTTTGCCGGGACCGGTTTATGTGGGCTTTTCCTCAGCTGCATATTCCCCTGTATGCTCGCCTATACTGAAGACATCCTTGATTATCAGGGTATAATGATGTTTTCACAGCAGATTCAATTAATTATAACACAGTAATGTAATAAAAGCAAGGAGAGGATATAAACCATACAATACTTTTTTGCAGGATGTGCAACGTCAGTCCTGGTGACATCTGCAGGAATGGGAGAGATGGTAATGCAGGTTGTGGTTGGCTCAGTAAGTCTAATTAATATCTTCATTATTTAAAAACAATTATGTGCAGAAGTCGAGAAATACGATTGTAATTGCAAAAATCCCTAGTGGAGATTTAGATTAGTGTTCAGTAGTTTATTGTTGGTTTATTGTCCCCAGATTATCCAGAACGGCAGCTACAGCTTCCCGCTATGTGGAGTGATAATCGCCTGCATTGGTTTTATTCTCTTCATTGCTCTCCTCTTGTTCAGTCGAATGCACCGAAATTACCTCACAGGTACAGTAACAACTAGCAACCTCAAACTGTGCTGCATATGGTTTGTTTTTATTATTTTCACACTCATACTACCTCTGCATCCCAATAGGAACATCGAAAAAGTCCACCATGGTGGAGGAACCAGCAACAGAGCAGAATGGATCTGCAAAAACAGAACAGAAAGAGGAGCCAGAGAGCAGCTGAGAGGAGCAGCAGCTGTGTTTTGTCCTCTACTGGCTACTGTAGAGAATAAAGTACAACAATCCATCTTCAAATATGTTTTACCAAAGACTACTAAATGAACGTTGTGTTGATGAACTTTTATTGTCCTGGAAATTAGATATGTGCGACATAGATAGCGTGCTGCTTCTTGTTACAATTTACAATACAAGGATTATGATGATTTGGAATACTTTTAAATATCTAAATTGTTTTGTTTTAATTGTAATCTCTTTTTTCATATTGTTCAATGTGTTTTGGCGTATCTTATGGCATATGTACTTGAATATATAAATAATGAATTTGTGTATTAAAACAATTCTACTGAATGGTGAACATACTGTAGTTTTGATTGATTCAAAGACAGTTCTGAGAGTATAATTTATATTCGACTACAAGGAAAATAATGTAGATGCATACAACACACATGCAACAATTCAAATGTTTATTTTTTTGCTTTCAAAATGGACTTGTCAATGTTACAGCCTCTGGTTTTACATTGTCAAACATCCAATGTGCAATGCGCACCTTGCACTCAGAGAAGTTGCCCCGTGAATACTAAGAACAAATGTAAAACAGAATCCTCCAGCCTTTGAACAGTTAACCAGTCAATCTATAACTTCAGATTTAGGACCAGTTGCAACAAGAACAGGAGGTGTCGAAGACCAGACCGGCAGCGCAGTTCTGAAAGTAGGTCTTTCCCATACTGCAGTTGTAGAATTGGTTCTTGTTTGTTGGGTCGGGGTACATGCCACTGGCTTTTGTAGCGCAGAACTGGCTGTCCATGCCCTTGGTGCCCGAGGCCCCACCAGAGGAGCTGCCTCCACTGGAGCTGCCTCCACTGGAGCTGCCTCCACTGGAGCTGCCTCCGCTAGTTGTGCTCATTCCTGCGATAGGAGGAAGGGGAGTGGCAGGAGCGGCGCAGGCTGGAAAACACCACAAATAGATGATTTAATAACATTTAATTTCCCTGAAAACACAATGGTTCACGCTGATCACAGATATTACAATTCTTACAAGCTTGTTCCAGATTAAGGCCCTGCTTGAGAACATTAATCAGTGGATATTTTCCCTGGTTACAGAAAGTGCCCATGTAGTCATCCATGTCAAGAGTCCACACCATGGCGCCTCCAAAGTTGTTCTTCTTCACCCAGTCAACCTACCAACGGACAGAAGGGGGCATTGTGGTAAGCATTTTGAAATAAAAAACAAAGCAACTTCATCTGACCTTGACATTGAAATACCATTACCACCATACTTTTTAGTTCCACATTCGGGAGAATTTGCAGTATGCCAGCCAGCATACCTTTCTGGCTGACGCACAATCCGTTACACAGTGGATACATAAGAAAGAGGGGAAGAGCTCGAGTCGCAATGTAATGACAAAATAGTATGCCCCAAGTGTAGGGCAGCTGGAGTAGCTACATTATAAAAGTGAAAAGAAAAAGATGTGATTTTAAAATGGACTCACACAGTAGCTACAAACTGCAACATTGCAAAAAATACAAAAATTGGGGATCGAATAAAAAGATTTAATAAGTTTGTTCCTGTCACTTTCTGCTGCAGCACTGAGGAGAAACTTTCCAATTTTATAATAATAATTCTTGACAGATAGAAAGCTTTTTTAGCTCGGAGCTTATTCATAACAGCCAACAGATTGGCCTGTGAAACGGTAAAACAAGTATTCTGTGCAGTTCTGTTCTGTACCTTGATCTTGAAGCTCTTCATGTTGTCATAGCCCACCCACTGGTTTCCCTTGTAGGCATATGGCACATCCTGGGCCTGGTTCCAAACCTCAGTTGCTCCGCCTTTCAAAAAGTCACAGATCTGTAATTTTACAAAGGAGTGCGTTAAGGACTAAGAGCTAAATTAACTTTTTAATATTGAGTCTGTTCTACTGTGTAGTAGACCAACCTGCTCTGCTATAAAGCATACAAACGAATATAAACACTGAACCACCATCATCATTCAAGATTAATTTCTTGTACTTAAGATATAAAAATATGCAGGAACCGTACCTCAAAGTAAGCGAGCTCTCCAGCCTCCTGTGTGTACTTTCCTGCAGTTCCAGGACCAGCAATAGCTGCTCCAAGACCATGGTTAGATGGGCTCTTAAGAGTGAATGTGTTGCCATATGTGGGGAAACCAACAATGAGCTTCTCAGCTGGGGCTCCTTGGCTCTTCCAGTAGTTCATGGCATAATCCTGGAACAAAGGAGAAGTTATACCTGCCTCTGGAACTACAAAGCTTTTGTGTATGCTTTAAATGTAGTTGCATTTGGATTCTTTATACAACCCAGGATGGATCATATATTCAAACACTATTTTTGAAGATGTTCACGCACTCACCACGTTGAAATAGATGAAGCCACCGTGATCCTCTGGGCTTTTGAAGAGAGGACTGCACTCACCAGTCATGGGGTCCCAAGAGCCATGGAAGTCATATGTCATGACATTGATCATATCCAGGGACCTGGGTGTGCAGAGGTTACATCAACAAGCCTATATTTATAGTTCAGCCTAAAAGGGATACATTCTGAGTTGTTCCCTTTAACTGTGATTTGTTATGTTGCAGTGGATAAGATTTGACACTCCACAAATATAGCTTCAAATGCTTACTGGCCAAGCTGGGGAATCTGATAAGCAGAATCAATGTTGGACTTTCCAGCCGCCACAGCAGCAGACATCAGAAGACGAGCCTTGTTGCTCTGCTTGGCCTCGTTCTCAAATGCAGCTCTCAGCTCCTGTCGATTTTCGACAGATGTAAAATATCTAGTATTTAGTCAAGTCTTTGTAATCCATAACTTGTAACATGGGCCAGACTGCGACTTTTTCATGGGCTTTTATATTCTTAAATGATTGCTTTCCTGTATATTTATACAAGAACACAGTGGAAACCCCATTGGGATTTATAGTAGTAAAATTAAGCCAAGCTTGAGCAGTGGCAAATGCTGTCAGGTATGACCTTATTTATAAGTTATTACATTTACTTATAATAATGTAATTCTAAGAGAAAAACACGAACAAGAAATTGAGCATTAAAACAGATGTAACAAACCTGCAGGAAAACGGAGTAGTACTGCTTGTCTGAAGGAGGCCCTCCTCTGTTGGCTGGATACTCCCAGTCAATGTCAAGCCCATCAAACTCATACTTTCTCAGGAATGAAATTACTGAGTTGATGAAGGTCTTGCGGTTTGCAGGGCTCAACACCATTTGGGAAAACCTAGTGTGGAAAAATAAAATAAATGTAACAAAAGATCCCCACTATATAGAGTGTGAAATCTGCTAATATCTGTATATGATCTCACCCTGTTGAGCCGAAGTTCCATCCTCCAACAGACAGGAGAGTCTTCAAGTTGCCGTTCCTGACAAGAAATCAGACATTTTACGATGCAGTAATACTAAAAGCCTTTCCTAACAGTGATCCATCTTTTTCTTTCCATTCGTTTAATTAAACTAAAGGTTGTAAGTGACTCACTGGTTCTTCAGGGCGTTAAACTGGCCATAAAGCTCCACATCGTTCCACTCAAAGGTGGCCAGTTGGTTGTTCTTGATGGTGGCGAAGGCATACAGGAGATGGGTACACAGACATGGGTCGATGTCATTGGGCATAAATATGGTCGGAGGTGGTCTGTACTGTGCCCAGTTTGTGAAGTAGCATGACAGTATGAAGGATGAACCTTTGAATCAAAACAAATGTATTATTTATGGACCAAACACGTATTGTGATGCAATTTCTCACCATAAAAAGGCAATTGAACATGCACACTTTATTCGATGTTCATACAGTATGTTGCTTACCGAGCTGGGCTTGCAGCAGCAAGGCCAGAGCTGTAAAGACAAAAACAAAGTCAAGTTATCTTTTAGTTAATGGATGAAAATACTATATTCAAATCCTGAAAGAAAGCACATTCAAGGAGACCCTTTGATGCACATATGAGAGAAAATGTTAAATCTTACCCGTCACAAAAAGTACTTTACCCATGACTACCGTGTACATGGAGGTCATCCAACAGGTGCACTCACTTTTATACCCTCACATTCTGCTCAAAGTGAACAGCCTTTCCACATCTGCCAAAACTGTGTTTATTTGCAAAAGATTGTTTCAGAGAAGATTATAAAATGTGTTCACTAAAGGAGTAAATTCTGATTACTTATCAGTCTCAGGCATGTTCTCCACATTTCTCCGTGTGAAGGACTCATTCAGCAAAGCAAACATAGTCTACAGTAAGGCCAATAAAATGCAGAAGATATGCTGAAGGCTTGTTTTAAAATGTACACAGACACGAAAAGAACAATAAGAAATGTGTCACAAATGTTTGTTTTGGGATAAAGATAAATTATTTTTCATCAGTACTTCCGGACCTGCCAAATGTGTAAAATATTATCTTAGCTCATGTTATCAGAAAGAAGAACATTTCAATGTTTAAAGAGGATTATTTATAGGCAAAACAAAAGAAGGAAAGACAGATGTCTCTTAATTTGTCTAAAATGATATTTTATCAAATATGACTTTAATGCTGTGCAGGAAATTGTCTCAGTTTAGCTGTGACATAAAGCATTAGAAGTCAACTCACGTAAACAACAGGCAAATTGCCTTTGAAAAACGACTTAGGCTGTGATACGTGATGATAAATATGTTTGACAACTCTAATCATGCTGAAAAGAGGATTGTGATATGTCATGAGGAGGGATTGCATACAAAAATCAAAAGCTATTACATAGTAAATGGATAACTTATCTAATCATTTCACTTCTATTATAATGCAGCCTTCTTTATCTTTAACAGTTTATTTAATATTTAAAGAAAGATATGCTGGTGTCAGCGGAAAACACCTTGGATGAACCGAGCCAAGCTGAGCTAGAATGAAAAACATGTTCTCTTCCAAAACAAACCTACTTTTCATGGCATGTCTCAAACAATTAAAACGCCGTCTGAAGGTGAACTGAAAGTGGGATGAACAATTTACAAAATTACTTTCTTACTTAATAGCGAAAAGAGTCAAATGTTAGTTCTTAACAAGGTCATTTCATCATCTAAGTACTTTTTTTTCTCACGGTGCAAATCAAATAGAAATCTATCACATCACAATTCATTTAGATTATACATCTGCTCAGTTAAAACGAAACTAAAGCTAACACTGTCACTTATAAACAGCTTAAATGTGAACACAACTTGTTCAGTTATCCTATAACACTATTCTATGCATAGGTTTAATAAGTCAAATGAAACCCAGTTGTGTTTTTCTAATCAGATGTGTCCCTGCGGGTGTTTTGTAACCTTCATGCTGCTTGTGTCAGCAGCATAGTTCTGCTTTTTCCATTGTGGGTTGACCTTGAAGGGCAAATTATGAATACTCCAGCTTCCTCTTAAACTCTGAGAATGTAATAATCTATGTCCTTTCTTAAACATTTAAATTGGTACAAATATTGTGAGGTTCATAGATGGTAAAAAGTAATGTTTTGGTGCATAAAGTTCTGTGATTCTTTTTGTAAAAGACGTGTCAGTCTAAATAAATAGGAACTCTTTTGCAATCTCAAACCTCTCTGACACAATCAGCTTATAGTTCGAAATGACCTCACGTCTCATCTTGCGGTGTTTGTTGTATAAATATTTTCCCTAGAAACATTGCTACAGTTACATGAATATGACAATTTCTTTGGAAAGGCCAATTCAATCTGGACTGCAACTATTGTAACATCGTTGTTGGTTATTCTTATAAATACTATAACAGAGTAATGTGTTAGCTGTCACTGAAATAAAAAAAACACAATAAACTGGAACAATTTGAACATAAAGAAAACTTGTGTCCGCAGGTCTGAGGTGCCCTACAGAAAGAAAACTACAGCCAAATAAGTCAAACGATTTTAATGTAATATGCACATAACATATACAGTGGCGCAAAATGGCAAATAAACCAATTAAAAGAATGAAAGCCTTAGGAGATACTCAGACAAATGCCAAAGATGTAAAGTAATGGGGCAAAAAATAATTTTTGCAAATTATACCAATAGATAGATAGAAAGATAGACAGATGAATGATTATAAAACGACAGTCTTGTCTTTAGTGCCACCTGCTGTTTAATTAAATAAACTGGCCGTACAACCCACCCTGCTGTTTCCCACACAGTTGGGTAAAAAACTCAAGAAAATACACAATAATAACAACCATACAAACACTGGCCAACGCAGACATTGCCTAAACCCCACGAACATCCTTATTGCACAACCTTACATGAGAGTAATAAGAGGAGGCCTCCACATGTTGCACACTTTGCTTCTGCTTCACATTATGATTTTCATCCGCACCATAAAGACCTCAGGGATATCTCTTGGCTTCTTTAATGGTAAGTAACATCAATTTTTCAAAATACATCTAATAGCATAGAAACTTGATAAGAACAATTAACTTGTTTGTTTTATGTTTTTGTTTTTTCAGCTCCAATTCTCTGTCTCTTCTGGCTGAGAGCCATGCATTCAGTGGACTCAGTCCAGTTGTCGGCTCCAGAGGTGGTAACAGGAGCATCCGGAGGGTCACTGACAGTCCCTTGTCAGTACGGCCATGAGTACAGAGAATATCCAAAGTACTGGTGCAGAGGACCAATATATAAGTGGTGTGAAATAGTGGTGAACACACTCCTGGGGGGAAGCAGTGACAGAATCTCTATATTGCTGATGATAAGATAGCAGGAGTCTTCACTGTGACTATGTCTTCTCTCAGAGAAAGTGATGAAGGTACCTACTGGTGTGTGGTCGCCAGACCTGGAATAAACCCCTACACTGGTGTCCGGATCCACGTCTCCCAACCAGGTAACTTTTACTACAACTGGGTTTGCTCAGGTACTTCATTATCATCAAATACTTTTATTTACATACCTTGAAAGACAAAAGCTTATAAAACTGACTCTAACTTGTAGACAAACCTCCTAAATCTTTCTGATAAAATGATTGTATTTGCCTTGAAATAAAAAAATGATTGTCTTGTATTTTTTTAATGTGTGAAGTCAAAGACAATTTTCCACTTTTTGTTACAGTTTGCTTTAAACGTCATTAAAATGTTCAAACATTTACATTTCATGTTCTCGTGTAAAGTGAAATTACAGACCAGTGTATGATATTTGGTCAGGGAATATTGAGCCCATATAATGGTATATAAACATAGTTTAAGGAGACAGGGGGGTTCAGTCAGTAAATCTAATTTGTTGTCTTTAAATGCAAAGTGTTCTTTTCCACAGCAATAACAACCACCACTCCCACCACCATACTGGAACGGTATGAAATGAGGTGAGAAGAGTCTACACAAGGACAATATACTCTCATTTCCATATTGTCCTTCAGTGAAATATCGCAACAAAATTATCACCCAGTTACCAATAATAAACATGTGAAAGTATATGCTATATAAGTAAATTGTTCTAATCCCAAATGTTTTTGTTTTTTTTTAAATAGTTGGTGAGCAACTCTACGTTGGATAGTCTTTATTGTAATGCTGTGTTGTTTGGTATCAACACACATCGCTGTTTGGAGGATAAAGATTGCGAGAAAGAAACGGCAACAACTACAAGTTCAATATGAAAACTCCAAAGTTTTACTTAGGTGTACTCCAAAGATCTGAAAGCCATGAAGAATACAAATTCCACCATGCATAAATGAAGGCCCCTCTCTTGGCAAGTCCTGCTTTTAAAAGACAAAACATTGACAAACAATACAGTTCAAGGGTGGTTATGTCCTACTCTATTTGTTGTTATGGAATACCAAAGCTAAGATGTTCTCTCTCTTTGCAAACTGTGACCTCCGGTTACACTCTATAGCCCAAGACAACCCCAAGAAAGGAAGGGTATAATATAGTCATTTATAAAGTATTAAAAACTGTAGGGAGTGGTTGAGTGAAAATGTGCTAAAAAAAGGAACCAAAAGCTGTGAGACGGAAGTGAAGAGATCTGCCGAAAACACTGTATTCTACTCTGGGTCATATCCGGGCCGGAGTGTGTCCCATATCGCTGATTACCCTCCAACAGCTTCCACTACCAAGCAGAAGAGTTACAAATCAAAGCTGAATTATATTAAAATTCCCCAGAAACAGTGAAATATCATATTCTATAAAAGAGGCAGTGGTGATTTGTGGTCCTTGTCAAGCAGATTTCATTACCCTGCCGGTTGTAGCTGCAAGAATGTGGGTATGCTGGTCTTTGCTTTCAGAGAAAACCAGATATTAACATTTTTTTAAGCCACCCCTGTAGGCTACAATCTAATGCAATAAGTCATCATTAAAACCTATTTTTAGGAAAGAATATAATGTTCAGTTTATGTGTCAGAGAGGCCCGAAGTACTTGGCTCTATTGGATTGTAGATTGATTGAGTTGTTTGTAATATTTTGTCCCCATTGTGTATGATAATGAGAGAAAACTAACAATAGAATCACCATTTAGGTCTTTTTCACAGCAGACATTTTGAATTGTCATGTTGGAAAAACAAGAGTGTTACTCATAAAGGTAATAATAGCTTATTTCTATTCAAAATACCAAAAAAGCTGTGACAGTGGGCCAGTATTCACAAGACAAACCCTAAAAATGAAGTAGCTTGATGGAATTCCTTAGCCATTATTCATTGTATTAGTTTTCTCTGTTACATCCTACATAAGTAGCTTTGCCCTCAAAACACATCACAGGACTAAGTAAACATACAAGAAAAGAGCATTTAGTCTTGTATTATTTACTTCTGTTTGTATTGACTAGCTCAGCTAAACACATACATAAAAAGGCATACATACAACAAACAAAGGTTGATACTCATATCACTTAATTTCTCTAATCCATTCTGCAGATGTAGTGGGGAAGAGGTAGAGCTCAGATTCAGGTGAGAATGCAAGGTGTAAGGAATTTAGGAGGTGATGTCACCATTTCTGCTGCAGGAACCTCTCTGCATGAACTGGTGTCAAGGCAGCCACCATAACCAGAGACGGTAGGCTTTCAAAGTAAAAGCACACATGGAAGACGAGCGAAGTATGGATGAAGGTGTTGGAATAAGCACGCATATATTTCATTTAAGTAAAAGTAGCAAAACCACTATGTAAAAACACTCATTCACAAGTAAAAATCCTGCATTCAAAATCCTACTTAAGTAAAAGTAGGCCTACATGAGGGTCAGCATCAACATATGGTTAAAATAAGATGAGATTTACTTTATTGATCATATTTCGGGAAAGTTTTTCTTCACAGCAGCATGGAAACAAGGCATTACACATAATGTGAAAATGAAAAAGTACAAAATAAACATAAAGTACAAAATAAAACGGAACTATAAAGTAAAATATGAATATTGACAGTGAAAGATATGCAACTACTGTAGACTACAGGTGCCGATTACAGCTTTCAACATTTTAAAGTAGGATATTATTAAGTGTGCTAGGCATAGCATATTCAATTAAATATAAATGTAAATGTAAAAGGTATAGCGTGAAGATGCTATTATTGTAATTTTACTGGATTGCAATTAAGAAAACATCAAATTAGATTCAATATTTCCAGTGGTGTAAAGTAACAACTAATTGCATTTATTCAAGTACTGTAGTTGTACAATTTTGAGCTACTGTACCATTTTGAGCTACTTTACTTGAGTAAGTAGGCCTACTACTACTCCACTACAATTCAGAGATAAATCATGTTATTTTACTATATGTATTTAATACTTTTAGTTGCTTTTCAGATTTGGATTAATGATGTGAATTATAATCATCTCATAAATTAATCTGCATATTGAGTAGGCCTATTTATACTTTTGGTACTTAGAGTATTTTGACGACTTTTAAGTAACATTTTGATTGCAGGACTTTCCTACAATCTGGTACTTCTTCCACCTCTAAAAATGTATATATTTTATCTACTTTGGTAACTGTCTTGTATAAAATGTGGTCTCAGATTTCGCAACGTATGCTTAATGTTTTACTTTGAAAGAAACTTCCGGTGTTCTTTTCTGTAGCTTCACAGTGGCAGTCTGGAGCTCAGCGGCTCACAGTTCCTGATCACTGGTGCCAACGCCCGGCGAAACAGAAAGCTAACGTAAGCTAGCACATATACGGAGAGAGACATCGGTAGGTAAAGCAAACATTTTATAACATCCCCGCCTGCGTTTATATTACAAATACAAGTTGGGATATTGTTTTCATGCTTCGTCTTGTAAAATGGGACTCCGATAAAGCAAATAAACCAGCGTTAGTTTACACGCTAGCATTAGCTAAGGTGTTAGCATTGTCTAGTGATTGCTAGCACTGTGTTAGCTTAGCTTGCTCACCGATACTCAAAGACATTTTCACTATAGTTACGCGTTTATATAAGTAAATAATGTGATATTGTGGAATTGAACCATAACACACATTGCCGTATTTACAAATACTAAAGTTATAAATGTTTTAAAGTGATTAAGCAAGTCAATAACATTGTCAATAGCTAGCGTTAGCCTCCAGACAGTTTTGGTGATGGGGTGTGACACCGAACCAGCTAATGCTAGGACCCAACCTTTCCTCTAAGACCCCCTTGCTTCATCAAAGCTGTCGAGAGCAGTTAAAAAACGGTAGACACATGCCTAAAATGTTAACACATGCCTAACATGTTCAATGTCCTAACGAGTTATCGCCTCTTCCAGCAGCTAAAAGCAGAATCAGAAAGCACAGAGATGCAGACCATCAAATGTGTGGTGGTGGGAGACGGAGCAGTGGGAAAAACCTGCCTACTGATTTCATACACCACCAACAAATTCCCCTCTGAATATGTACCCACAGTAAGTATGTTTGCTGTCTTCCACAACCAGATACATGCTTTATGAATTAAACATTATTCTTAAACGGACCATGACATGCCTTTCATTCTTTTATCACAGGTTTTCGACAACTATGCAGTAACTGTAATGATTGGGGGTGAACCATACACCCTTGGCTTATTTGATACAGCAGGTGAGATACTTTTTCATTGAATTGATATCTGTTGATGGTATGTCACATAATGGGCTAATTTGCAGTTTGGTCTCTTTATAGGTCAGGAGGATTACGACCGGTTACGACCACTAAGCTACCCCCAGACAGATGTCTTCTTAGTCTGTTTCTCCAGTGTTTCCCCTTCCTCATTTGAGAATGTTAAAGAAAAGGTGAGTACCAAGTGTTATCTCTTAAAGCAGTTGAGTTGATCATCTGCAAATCAACCAACATCCTACTCTTTCCAAATATTTGAAATTGAACTTCCTTTACAGTATGCTCTGTATTATAGTAATCTTCTCTGTGTTATTGAGTGATAGTCTTTTGATTGACTGAAGAATAATGACTTGAGTGAAAACTTCAACAACACATCTTTAAATGAAATAAAGTTAGACATGGTAGATGTTTTTTCTTTTTACTTTAATAACCCTGACCACGTTAACAAGCACACACTCATTAGGAGTAAACGTTTTGAAAAGTGTATGTATGTAATGGTTCATCTGACACACTTGGTTTTACGTTGACGACATGACTACGGATGTTGACTCTAAATGCAGCACATTGTGCTGTTCAGTTTGTTTTCCAACGTGCTGCCTGCATCATAAGACACTGCAAGGCATTGTTTACAGGGAATTGCACATGAGTGTAAAGTAAAGGGCATTTCAAAAAGCCAGATAACTAAGTTGGTCTGATTATAATAACCATAGATATATTTAGCCTGGTAATGTTTTACAAACAATATATATATGAATATGATTCAGCATGCATACTGTTTATATATTTCCTGAGGCAATTTAGGGAATATCCGGCTAACTATGGATCCTGTTTTATTAATTACCCTTTGACAATAGAAAGTCATTAATTATAGGCCGTTCAGGTCATGGTCATTAGATATTATTATTATTATTATATTTATTATAACATTTAGAAATCATTTCTGATAATGATGAAAATAATAATAATTCAAGTCCTTGCATGCATACGTAAACATGAATAACTGCTAACAAATATAAATAAGGTATGTCCTAATTGATGAACAAGTGTGGCACCATGAAAACAAAAGGCGCTTTCACACCGGAGTACTTTTCCCAGTATAGTTCCGATAGTTTTTGAACTTTTGCGTTCACACCAAAAAAATCCGGAACTAGAACCTTTTCACCCCCTTTTTAGTCCCTGCTAGAGAGCAAGTACTTTCATGGGAGAAAAAGGTTCCCATTTCCGATTGGCTGGGCGAATTGCAAACCACGCCCCGTAAAACTCGGAAAAGTTTTGTGAAGCCGCCATTGTATTTGCTGGCATTATTAGCATTAGCCCAGCGCACCAACGGAGAGAGACTAACTTATGGCAACACAAAAAAAAACATGGGAGCGGTGGAGTGATGAGGAGGTTTCAGCGTTCTAGCGATTTACTCGGAAGGCTTCAGTAGAAGCTGCCAGTCCCTAACTCCGGGGACTTCCGGCCGGGGACTTCGGGTGGCAGTATACGAAGTACACTAAAGAGTTCTGATGAACTAAGTACTGGGAACTAAGTACGGCAAAGTACTTGGTGTGAAAGCGCCTAAAGGTTCATTCCTGTGAAACATTCACCTCTCCTCTTTGCCCCGTTCCCTCTTTCCACAACAAACACATTTTTTAGAACGATTGTATTCTGTCTGAACTGAGCCTTTGCATGATTAATGTTTATAAAGCAAGATTTTTAAACGGGTGTATTTGCTTCTGGATGACTAAGTGTTTTGTCTTTGTGTTTTTAATCTCCAGTGGGTCCCCGAAATAACTCACCACTGTCCCAAGACCCCGTTCCTGTTGGTAGGCACTCAGATCGATCTGCGTGATGACCCCTCCACAGTGGAGAAGCTAGCCAAGAACAAACAGAAGCCAATCACCCCCGAGACAGCAGAAAAGCTGGCTCGTGACCTTAAGGCAGTGAAGTACGTGGAGTGCTCAGCCCTAACACAGGTAAGACGTCCCCTTAAACAACGCCTAACGCCCCTGTGCGGAGCATGTGCTTGACCGTCAGTTTCCTAACAAGGGTGAAAATGTGTTTCCTGTTCTTTGCTAACAGCGTTTGTCTACAAACTCCTTCTAACTGTGTGTCGTGTGCCTGTCTTCTCCCTTCTTTTCCTCTTTCTGTAGCGGGGACTGAAGAACGTATTTGATGAGGCTATCCTAGCCGCTTTAGAGCCCCCTGAAACTCAAAGAAAGAGAAAATGCTGTTTGTTCTGATGTCTTCTTGCATCTTGCTTTGCCTCTCGGTCGTCTGCTGCTTACTCATTGTAAAGAAACGTCTGTCACTTAAAATTCCACAACGCTCTTTTAAAACTTTGTGCCCATTAACTATTTTCCTTTTGTTCATGCGTGCTTTCTTTTCAACTTGGCCTAATCACAATTATCCATGCTGCCTGATACAGAGTGCCAATCTTTAGTTCTTGTTTCTGCGTTGGTTTTTGTTGTTTCATTTTACATTCTGTTATTGTCTCCGTATTGAGCTCTGCAGCATCAGCTGTGCCCTACAAAGTATTTATGCCACAATCTGTCTTTGACAGTAATTACCTTTTTCCTACTGCAGCAAACACTTACCATGGGCTTGTGTCTTTACTCAGACAACTTGATCATGAAGGAGTCATGTATAATGTTATTTGAATAAAGGAGAATTTTGATCGCCCTGCTCCATTTCTACTCGGCCTTCTTTTGCAATTAGTTCCCTGAAGATATTAATTTGTATTTGGAACACAGCCCTGTTTTGAATATTAATATTTTTTTCCACAGAAAGGATTAAAGAATGTGTTTGATGAGGCAATACTGGCTGCCCTGGAGCCCCCTGAACCTAAGAAAAGACGTAAATGTGTTCTGCTCTAAGTTTCCTCGCAGCCTTCTCCACACCAGTTTCCAAATCTAGGTTAACAGTACTGAAGAGGTTTGTTGCACATTCCAACACGAGTGAAGATATTCTGAGATATTTGCTTTCTGACTGACTTAACCTAAATACATATACAATGTGTTGATAATGGTTTTAAGATTGAGTAACACTTGATGCTGTTTGTGATGATTAGATGCCATCGGAGTGGTCTTACATGTTGTGAATACGTATCAACAAACTGTAGGGGACATTATCAAATAACGTTTTGACCGCATTATGTAAAGAGATCATTTTGCAAAAGTGTAAAAGGTATTTTAATAGTTTTTTATTAACTGCCCTGTAAACAACAAGCTGATGAGGGTGTGTTAGTGAGCCGCTCAAATTATATCCTCGTATATTCTACTTCTGTTTTGTTCTCCAAGTAATTCCTTCAACTCTATCATGTATACCATATGTTCAGCACTTGCACACAAGACTGCATGTTGTTAAACTGCTTTGACATGAACTTATTATTTTTTCAAACATTTCTTTGAGAATTATGCATTTCTCAAAGGGTTAAAATGTTGCAGTATTTTTACTTTTTTATTTATTTTACAACATAATTTCAGCTCAATGTCAACATAGCCTCCAGGCGTATCCAATCAATATTTGACAATATGACATTTCTAGGCTATGCTCCCGTCATAGCTCTAGTTTGCCAAAACATAACCTGATAAATTGACACTTGTCTTGGTGGAGTTCTGCAAATGCTGACATGGCAATGGAAAATGTTTGGAGTTTTAATTCTAAGTTTGATGCAACATGCAAGAAGTTGGAGCACAATAATTCCCAGTCATTGTTTTTGTGTGGCAGACGTGAGTTAACCAGGTGATGTGTGTCTTGAACGTTTATCTGAAGTTACATTGGCTGAACTTTGTCGGAGCATCCAGCCTATAACCCCAAACTGATGAACCATTTTGTAAACTGATCATACTTGCTGCTGAAGTCAGATAGTAACACATTGTGAACGCTCTTGCTATAGTTTGAAACCCTGTGAAGATTTTCGAGTGACTGAACTAGCTCTATTTGCATTTGTCTTTTACTATAACCATGCCTTTATGATGGGCTTGAATTTGATTTGTAAATATAGTGAGAGTAACTCATAACTTATTGACTGAATACATGTGTGCATTACTGATGCAGATACGCTGAGATCACGCTGAATTCAAACAACCAGGGAAATGTTGAGAGAACAAGTTGCTTTGACCCTATGGTTTTTAATCAAGTTGACATCAAAGTTGTACTGTATCCTGCTTGTTAAGCATCACAATAAACCAGTATTATGAATAAACCTAACTTCAAATATTACGTGTTGTCCGACTTCATGTTTACATCATAAAAGGTTATGAACTTCTATACATTTTCCACAAGGTTTCATTAAACATGTTCAGAGTAGTGCATATCATATTAGTTATTCTGTTAAGGCAGGTTATTACATAATTTATTTTAAATATCCCTTGTGAGCTGTGAGATTAACCGTTTAGACATGTTCTTGTTATGTAGCAGTCATTCTGCTCCCACTGATGCATTCATATCCCTTCACTTGTTTAATCACACCAACTGAGAAGCAAACTTAAACATCAGAAGCCGCTAATCTATCCTTTCTGCAGGCTGCCTCGTTACAGTATGTAGCATCTTGTCCTGACAGATTACATATCCAGTTGGCATCCAAAAACACTAGATGGAAAACAATTTAATTCAGACTCAAAGTTTCAATTTTCCTATAGAAGGTTACAGTTGAAACTGAAACTAGGTGTGACTGTTTTCAATGTGACTGCACTGTGTTTTCATAATGACTTTCTACTGAAACATGTTGCCTCCCAGCATCGATATGAGCACGAGGCTCTTCGGGGAAAGTGGGTAATTTCCAATGAACCACATTTTTTTTTTTTAAATGATCAACCAGAGACCATGAAAAAAATAATGATGATTTTTTTTTTTTATTGTTTCCAACAAAATTTTTCATTTAGAATAGCATTTTCAAATATATCCATGTTAACTTCATATTTCTTCATTTGGGGCAGCATTGCGGGTGAAAATTACATTTCAAAGCAAAACACATACATACATATACCATATTAGTAGACCTATACTCAAAAGGTAAAATGTGGTTATAAAAGGAAAACGGAACATAGTTTGATTCCAAAAAGAAGGTGCAATTATAGGCAAAGGCAGGATGCAGGCATTGGAGGAATCCCTAAGAGCTACGTGTCCGCTGCTGGACAGATCTCGACGCTGCTGTCGGTGACACGAATCCCGTACCATCCTGCCCAGAACTGTGTGTCCCTGCCTCCGTGGGTGAAGCGGATGTATCTCACTCCTGGTCCGTAGTTCTGGAATACATGGGTCAGCTGAAAAGAACACAAATCAGTAAGTCAATAATCGTCCTTGAGCTTTGCACCTCCTCTGAATGCCACGGTGTTCATTATTGCTTCATGCTTTGCACATACCTGATTCCAATTCTGATCGTTCCACTGCTCAAAGGTAATGGTGTCAGGAGCAAAAGTCTGGACGAGCCCCTTGCTGTGATTCAGCAACTCTACACAGATCTCATATTGACTGCCACAATCCCATCGCGGTGCATACCTAATATAACAAAGATGCAAAAGCATGCGCACATAGATCTGTAGTCAGCAATTAGGTCCAAACACAAGTTTTTCAGCATTGTTCATTGTTTAAAGGAGAAGAAAGACATTCCTAAAAGTCAGACTAGAGATTTAGCTTCCCACTCAGGAGGAGCAGAGGCCTTATTCTTTTTGCAGTTAAATTACAGTTCTGTTTTTGACGCAAATCTGTTTTGATAATTTAAAGTGGACCCATCATGCTATATTTGAATAATATATTGTAGGGCCATACCTATATAAAACATGTCTGTGAAGTTTTTTTTTCAAAATACCAAACAGATCATGCATTTTAGCCATGCCTCATTTCGCTCTATTTGCTCTTTTCCAGCCCTGTTTTTGCAAGGGCTGATTCTGTGAGAAGTCTTCTTCGCTGCTTTTGTGGCAGACTACAGCGCCACTTACAGGCCTGGCATATGTACGACAGCGTCTCCAGTGCTTTCGAGCGGCAATGGCCGTGGCCCAACCCCCCATTCCCCTGATAGGTGGAGAGTTGCCCATATAGGCGGAGCACCCCTTTTCTGACGTCAGAAAAATTCAAATCTGTATCAGCTCCGTTGCAGCCCCGTTTTTAGAGATTTGGGTATGGAGGAAAATAGAGAGGGTTGTATTTTCTGACACTTGGTGAGTTCCCTGACACACCGGGGACACATATTCATGTATAAAAGAGGTACATTTTGCATGATAGGTCCCCTTTAAGCTACGTTTATTTAACTTCCAGCACCATGAGCTGTTCCAATAGCCCCCTTCATTTAAAAGGCAGTATAAAGTCTTATGTCTTATTTAATGTGCCTGTTATGTGAGCTTTGTATTGTTATCTACAGTAGATGTATGGACATCATTCAACGTTCTAATGTAATCCATCAAGTCTGAAATTTGACAGGTGTGCATTAAGTTGGATTTCATTCATAAAACTGGTTTAAATGTATTAAAGTAATATCGAAAATAACACTTTATATTTAGCACTTCAATGTTTTTGTTACTAATATGGTTTTTAACAAAGTAAAGTAACTGATGGTCACTGATTCAATTTGCCATAAATGTAGGAATTACTCTAGAGTTGTGTCAGAATGAAATGTGTATTCTTCTCACCAATCAGATATTTTGATGTCAGGCTGGAAGTGATCCATAAACGATGCGTTGTAACCTTCCTTCTCCAAGTCAATCAGCTGTTCCTTCCTGCACATCCTGCAGAAACAGACAGGGTTTCAGCTGCTACACAATAGAAATGATCATATCATGTCATATTTACTGTTTGTTTTCTCCACAACTGTTGGTGAGTACTCACCCGTAGGAAGTAACAAAGTTTTTCTGGACTTTCTCATTTTGGTGTGGCACCAATAATCCCTCTACTTTCCAACGGTCGCCACCATTCTCCAGTATCTTCCAGTTCCTCATCTTATCTGTTAAACAAAGGAGGGTTGTGAGATCAATTATTTTGTAGAGCTAATTTGTTATTGAGCAGTAACCGATTACAGTGGCAATCAGATGTTGAGTGAAGTTAGTTACGAGGTTTCTTACGTTCCCCTCTTGGATTCTTCAGAAGATTTCTTCTCTGCTTGCACAAGAAGTAAAACAACTTCCAGTCTTTGGGTTTTTTGTAAGTATCACGGAGGTGAAATCCTTCTCTTCTACATCTCTCTTTCCACAGGGACTCACTATCAACCACTTCTTTCCACTGATGGGACACTAACCGACAAGCCCGGACCACCTGATTAGGAGGCAGATTCAGGAAGATCTCCTCCAGGATCAACAGAGGGAGATCAAACTCCTGAAAAGAACAGACAGGACACAGATAAGCTCAAGCTCTGGATAATCAGGTTTGTTTTCAAACACTGACTTTGGACCAAATCCCCCCTCCCCCTGCTTAGATAACCATATCATTTCAAACTAAGAAACATCAGCATTTTTCTCAGCACAAGCAGTTAAAACAGACCATTATTGAAGTAAAAGATGTAGAAAATACCTAATTTACCAAATAAGAGTTGCTCAGTTGTGATTGTAAATAAAAGTTTGGGCTGTTACTGCACCTCCTTTACAAAATAGAAGCAGTCTAGCCAAAAGAGAAACCAAAAGAGATGTCAACTCAATTAAGTTTAGCCTATGACCAATCAACGGGACAGTTAGAACATGTCCATGATGGCAGATTTTACAGACTGAGACATGTCATTTCAGTGGCTGACAAGTATAAAATAAATACTATAATAAAATAAATAGTGCAAACCCTCTGTGTATGTCTGAAACATATAGACTGCATGGTCTGAAATCATTTTTTTTATTTAAATGAAAATTATTCATATTGCAAGAACTAATGTATGTTAGTCCATTTCTGCCAGTTAAGAACAAATAAGATAAACACTTCCTGATAAAAAACAGATCCTGTATAGTGCTGCCTCTAAGCAATTATTTTTGATAAAGAATTCTATTATTGCGAAATACTTATTCATTTTTTGAGATACTTACTCAATATATCATTATTGTTTTTAAGACACCAAGCCATAGTTTGAGACAGTTTCTTATTGAGTTTCAGCTAGACCTATTAAGCAAATCTTTCTGAAATACTCCTTATTTTGATATCATTTTTGAAAAGGTTAATTATGTTGCATGCCTTTATTTTTGAGATACTATAGTTATGGTTTCGATACAAATAACAATTAAAAACGTGCCTACAGGCGGAAATGGGCTTCCATATAACAGCATGGTTGTTGTTATCAGCAGTTCCTTGCGTATTAACTCAGTGTCTGGGATAATGTAGGAAATACACAGCTTA
Organism: Trematomus bernacchii; assembly: GCF_902827165.1. Classification (NCBI taxonomy): domain Eukaryota; kingdom Metazoa; phylum Chordata; class Actinopteri; order Perciformes; family Nototheniidae; genus Trematomus; species Trematomus bernacchii. Next base: position 4,891,207 of record NW_022987609.1, on the reverse strand, counting down.
CCCTCTGTAGTGAAAATGAAGCTGACGATCCTGCAGCTTGAACCCTTAGACAGTCTTCATGACTTGAGGCCACAGAAGAGCTTTGAGATCCACCCATAGCTTTAGCTTTGCTCTTCATGCCTAGGCTAATGCAAATGTATTCACGAGTTATAACGCCACATATATAGCTATCGACTTCTTACCGAAAATACGTCTGCGTAGGCGTTATAAAACCGTAGCTACTGCGTGGCTACATTTATTTATATCTTAATAACTCACAACACGGAAGTACGCCTCGAGGTAAGGAGACTTTCAAGTAAGACTTAAGCAGCTATAATGTTTCCTACAGCACTTATCTTATGACGACGCATGCCTGGGAAGTGAAGGGCACTTTCGGTTTGATATCTTCAAATGTCATCGTATTACTTATTCCCGAAAGCTAACAGCTGACGACGCTGAGCTCGGTCGGTATTTATATCAGGACACTTGAGTTGGACGTAAGATACGTAGGCGGAGCTAGCAGATAAAATAACGCGTATTTTTCTGCTGCTTATTTTCTGCACCGCCCCACCCGTACATTTCGGTGTACGCCGGATGACATTAAAAACGAACCCCTTTGAATCATACATTTCCAGGATATGTGTAATCACTGAAGAAGAGTTTATTTCACCCGGTCAACCCATGTAGCTGCAGAAGAACAAAAACAATCAGAATCAGAAATCCTTTATTAGTTCCAGCGGGGAAATGTACAGTGTTAGAGCAAAAGTTGAATAGCAGGTACAAATATTATAGGTATCAATTATGATATGAAATAATAAAAAAGTAAAGCACATATTAGTAATACAATAAAAATAAAGACAAATAAGTAGGCCTACACAACCATGGCTAAAAACTTGTAAACATAAAAAAAGTTTATAAAATGCCAGAGCAGACATAGCCTACCTAGACGGACTGATCAATACAAAAGAAAAAGGATTTTAATCGAACGAACCCTAGGAAAAAAATCAGGTGTGCATTTTGGAAACATCTCATTGGGCTGTGCAAATAACATTTCTATTAAGGCTGATATGCCGAACAGTAGTGGTGAACCTTTTAACATTCACAAAGACATGCTCAAAAGATGCATTTTATTCCTGAAGTAACTGTACTTTATTGTTCAACTGATGCCTTCATGTCACCTAAAACATAATATTATCACTCCACATTATACTGTGCAAACCCATTTTATGACAGTGGTCAGGGAACATCACTAAAGGGTAAATAACCAAAGTATTGATTGAAGTTGAACTGCTTATTTTGAGAGGAATGTCAAAAATATTTCGGAGGCACTTTTAGTGAGGATTAAGATCCTCTTAACAATGAGGGGATGTGCTCTGCTACTGTACTTGTACATTTTCTCAAACTGTGGCTGTTACAACGTAACATTTCATAAAGACTGCACATATTCATAGTTTAGCAGTGAGAGAAACATTCCTTGACACATTACATAACAGAAGATTATATAAGGCAAATAAGAGGTGCAATTTCAAGCAAAAGCAGGAGCTATTTGTCCGCTGCTGGACATATCTCAACGCAGCTTTCGGTGAGGCGAATCCCATACCATCCTGCCCAGAACTGTGTGTCCCTGCCTCCGTGGGTGAAAATGACGTACCTCACTCCTGGTCCATAGTTCTTGAATACATGGGCCATCTGTAAAACAAATATCAATAAGTCCAGAGTTGTCCCAGAGCATTTTCTAAAAATAATCATAATATGAAATGAGTCTTGCTCTGTTCATACCTCATTCCATCGCTCGTCACTCCCATACGTAAACTCAACAATCTCCGGAGCAAATGTCTGAATAGGCCTCTTTTTTTCATTCAAAAGCTCTGCACGGATCTCATATATACAGCCGCAGTCGCATCTTGGTGCATACCTGGTACGACACATAGACATCAGTCTGATTCATTTTTATCAAAGTTGCTACAAGCACCAAGTTCACCATTTAACTTTGTGCATTCAATGGTATAGTTGTTATAAATGAAGGGCAATAACTATGTGATAAACTGGAATTATTCCATTCCCAAGTTTCTGTGTATTTTGCTCACCAATCAGATATTCGGATATCTGGCTGGAAGTGATCCATGAACGACGGGCTGTAACCTTCCTTCTCCAAATCAATCAGCTGTGACTTCTTCGCCATGCTGAATACAAAATGTTTTAAATATAACATAATAGGATTGTAGCATATAACATGAGTGCGATATGTTTTCTGCATCTCTTCTTGTAAATACTCACTTGTAAGAGGTCACAAAGTTTTTTTGGACTGTCTCATCTGGATGAGGCTCTCTGATCGCGTGCACTGCCCATCTATTACCACCAAATCCATCCAAACCACCAAATCTACCACCATATCGAAAACATCTATAATCATTATTCAAAATCAGCCAGCCGCTGAGTTCCTCTGTCAAAACAAAAAAGGAGAGTTGTGATAGAAATCATGTTGTATTTGGACAACTGACTGTTGTTTAAAGTATGTTATGTGACTGCTTACCTTCTCCTCTAGGATTCTTGAGAAGATTTCTTCTCTGCTTGCACAAGAAGTAAAACAACCTCCAGTCTTCAGGATTTTTGGAAGTATCACTGAGGTTATATCCTTCCCTTCTACATCTCTCTTTCCACAGGGACTTACTATCAACCACTTCTTTCCACTGATGGCACACTACCCGGCAGACACGAACCACCTCACCAGGAGGAAGATTCAGGAAGATCTCCTCCAGGATCTCCAGAGAAATAGGGAAGAACTGACGAGAACAGACCAAAAAGATTGAAATCTGGATAATCAGGTTAGTTTTTCAACACTGGCTTTTAAACAATGCTCCCCATTGATTACACATTATGAATCAGTTATGTCTATAACCTATCAGCTTAGCAGAGAGATGTTTTCTGGATAGTAAACTGATAAAAATAGATTAATACTGATGCAAACACTACATTTTAAGTCATTTATCACACATGCAATTACTCTAAATGTAAGTATGAACATTATAGAACACAAGAGAGTCAATACACTGAGATGGTCTCGAGAGAGCAACCAAACTACAACATCAAAATCATCTCCTCCTTTTGTGGAGCTTATTGGGAAAAACATACCTTCACATTTATTTTCTTCACATCAAACACCTCACCTTCACCATATTTAACCTTCTCCTGAGTACAGTCATCCGTTAAAGTCTAAATGTATCACCAGACACTTCCCATACACATTTCGGTTTTCCTGGTGGTTTATCATCCTGCTATTTCATCTCCCTTCTTCAGTTATTTTATATACTTTATTATACACATATATATTTGACTGAGGTGCCTTGTAAAATAAAAAATAATGTTTACTGTCACGGAAACAATACAAGACATTGATCATATGGTTATTTGTTGATTCAGAAAATATATCACACTTTATGCTGGATGTCTGTGTTTTGCACACAGACAAATGCTTGCCTTTTGCATGCATTAATCATAGCTGATCAGTCTTTTAGCACACTTCCTATTTCATTGTGCGTTTTACACATTACACATATAATATATGTTATTTGATATTTATTTCACTGAGAGCTAGGCTACAAGCAGGGTTGACAAAGTACTCAGATCTATTATAGCACTACTACAGTGAATAAATGCTCTGATATAGTAAAAAAACACTTATTTCAAAAGTTACTTGAGTAAAAGTGCAAACATAACTACTGTAACATCAAAATACTTAATGGAGCAAAAGTGAAAGTACTCACGTTTATTGTATAATTTATACTATAGTTATTATTGATAATGTGATAGAATGATGCATAACTCATTCTCAACTTAAAGGTGGGGTAGGTCATTTTGGAGAAACCAGCTCGAGTGCGCTAGAATTTGAAAATACACAGCCAGAAAAAATCTGCCACTTCCTTACAGAGCCCCTCCTCCAACACACACGAACGAGCACATGACCAATGAGGGCACGAGATAAGTTTGTGCACAGATGGAAGGCTGACAGGCAGGTAGGCCATCCAGTTATTTTAGCCGGGCCGGCTAAAATGATTGGTCGTGCTTTTTACAGTACTACGGCTTCCACAGATGATATTTTTTTATGGATTTTTTGTCAAAGCACTTAAGATATTCATTGCTATCGGGATGTTAAGAGCATTCCATGGAATATAACAAAAAGTGTATCTCGAGCCGGTTTCTCAAACTTACCTACCCCACCTTTAAGTTATCAAATAAATGCAAGTTGACTAAATAGTAAAGTATAAATATAAAGTAGATTAACTCAGATAATGTTTACCACGGACTCCAAGAGACTCTTCTTAAGGCAGTCTTCCACTGACAGCTGTCGAGTGAAAACAGATTGTTGTTTTGATGGCAGAAAGATGAACACCTACCTTTGAAAGGGACATTGACGGTACTGCAGCTTCATTCATAGGGTTTCTCTTTGTGTCTGAGCCAGACCAGAGCGTTGCCACAATCAGTTGTTTTACCCTTTAACTATAATGTGATGAAACTTAAGGGTAAACAGGAGCTTAACATAAAGACAAAAGGGTCTCAGTATTGTCTGCAAGCGGTAAACTTCCGTGCCGGAAGTGCAGTTCGGGTAACGACACCGTCAAGTCAAAAACTATAAGGACGGTTGCTTTTCAGTAGTTTAAGGAAGGGCCTCTTATTCCTCTACTTCCACAGAAATCATTATTGTTTCCCATCAAACATTATTCATCCAGTGACATATCAAGGGTGCGCTCGTTATTCACAGCCGGGCGCTTATTATGGATGTGGAATACGTGCTCCAAAACAAGTCGATAAACAGGGGCGGACTCGGACTAAAAATCAGCCCGGGCATCTCGACCGGCCCACTTCGGTACCGCTAGTAAATTGTCTATTGGCCAGTCCGCCACTGTCGATAAATATATATTTATTTTAGCATTTAGTCAGTTTCAGTAGCAGAAAGAGCTTTTAATATCAATTGTGTTTTTTTTGTTAACAGTGAGTCACAGCTGCAGTTATGCATTATGTATTACTATAATACATTGTCATGTGGGTCATTCCAGAATTGGAGGACAATTTAGACACCAACATTTTTGAAAAATGAACCTTTCATTTTATTATTTTTTGTTATGTATTTAGGAAAAACAGATAATAAACCATCAAAAAAAGTGATTTGCCCAGCTAAGGCATCAAATGTATATTTTCCAATGAAGAATTAACCCTGTTACTCTAATTATAGTAACAGGGTTGCAAGTAACAGGGTTGAAAATCAATGCTAATTTTAGCTTTTACCTCAGGAATTAATGCTAGCTGCACAATGTAATGCTATTGTCAAGGAATGGACACACTTAGATATTTAACTAAAGAAAGATACATTTGAAATTAATTTGTTTTAGTCTCATAATTTGAGTAACAGGGTTGCGTTTGTATGAGTGCCACACTCCTTCAAGAGTGACAAGATTGGAAATATATTACAAATAAAAGAGAGGACTTAGTTTTGGTCTACCCATGGTAGTAGCACATGACTTGCTGATGTCCTTTCCACTGTGTCATGCGACAAACAGTTTTTTCACTTCCTCTGCCAAGCTAAAAAGGTTTCGGTAACAGGGTTGCGCGCATGTTGAGGGACACACCTTCTGTGCAAAATTACTGTTATTTAAAATGTGTTTATGATTTAACAAATTAATTTTACCATTACAAGACACATATATCAATAGAATAATACCAAAAAAGTAAATAAAAACCCTATTTTAAATGTTATATTTGACATGCAAGTTGGTCACCAAGAAGCTGGGACAAGAGAAAAGGGCAATTTTAGGGGGTGTTCGAGAGCTATTTGATATTTTAAATAATATTTTGAAATATTTTTCTACAACTTTATATGCATCTTGTCTCAAGACAAGTATATAACAAGTGCATGTCTTAGCTTTTTGGGCATGGATTATTAGATTTTTTATATGGGGGACATGAAATGTCCTCCAATTCTGGAATGACCTATGTGCTGTTAATGCCATGTCCTGATCAATTCGATCAAAAATAACCAAACTGTTTTGTTTGGAGACTTTGTTTTGATCTGCTTTGCTACAGATGAGTTAACTCCACCTGTCCTGGAAAACTTTAAACACAACCGTAATGATCTAACGAAGGGTGTAATTGATTAACTTGTGTAAAATAAACAAGTAACAACTGCCAAAAACAAAGAGGAGAACGCTTAGATACGTTGAATAATTACAGCCTTTACGAATCAGCTGCAGGAGCACAGAGATGTCTTTAGAACAATACTGACTCAAAAGGGATTATCCAGATAAAGAATTACATGATTACATAGTGAAGTCATTAATCAAAAAGGCAGCTAGTGTCACAGACTCACAGGTGTGACTATATATATTGGCCTTCTGTATTGTATGTATATAGTATTTAAACACAAGTCCTTTTAGTTAAATTGATCACCAAACCATATCAGTCAGTTATCCTTGAAAAAGAAACTAGACTTCCCTGATGAACAATGTGTCAAACTTAATATGCTTTCGAAAGAATAATCATTGTAGAGATGTTGTTTGAGGTTTCAGAAAAAAATAAATAGACAATATGTCAGCCCTCTTTGCATAATCCGCTCGTTATGATTCTTGAAAAGGCAGGGTGCATTTTCCACAGGGGGTAAAGCAATCTTAGGTCTTGCAGTTGTTTCAGTTAATCCTCTCCTTTCTATTTATGGCACACAAACTGGCAAACAAGTCAAGGAAGAAAAATGCATAAACAATTCACTCAGATCCAGAAAAGGATCATAGGGAGATGTTGAACCATGAATTCATTTAACATTTAAGTAAATACACTTGCCAATCTAAACCTTTTTAAATGCACTTTTCCCATGCCAATAGACATATAGTGCCTTATTACTTTTAACAATTATATTGTCTTTCAAAATCACACATTTCCCCCAAAACACTGACATACAAGCAACTCTTCTCTAAACTGGGTTAAACCAATAATAACAAACACAACAAACTAAAATAAACCTTTTCTGTTTTTGAAAAAAAAAAAAGCTCCAAAATGGTAAAGCAACATTAGAGAGACTTATTTTAATAATATGGCAAATAAACAGAGGTGCATTCATGTCGTCATTCAGATAGGCACTGCAGTTTGTGTACATTACAGTACATAGAACTCAATCATAAAAGACAAGCCATACCAAAAATAAATGGATACCAAGAAGGCTAAAAGACCCGGGACTTAATATGGTAGCCATTGATTGGGGTGTCACATTAGACTTTCTAGCAGGCCACGACCCTGTCCATAGATCCTGAATTATGATCACTCCAGTCTGTGATGTTTTTACTCCGCTCTGCATATTTAAATTAATATAAAGACAAGAAGGTAAATGCACGTTTTCTGAGTAACAAGGACCTCAATCCATGTTGTATCTAAAACAGTTGTATCCATCTTCTGTCAAACAGCTGAGAGATGAGTCTTTTTGGTCGGCCGAGGAGCGCCTATGTGTCTGCGTCAATCCTGTGAGCTGTACAGAGGAAGAAACAAAGACGTCAGACACAACGCTGATGGCGCGGAGGTGACAGGTAAGATAAATCAGCGGATCTCTCAGTTAAAATACAATACTTGAAATATGTTGCATCACAAACATCTACAAAGGGTAAATCCGTCTAACAGTAAGAATTGAAACAGTTGCCGGTAAGAGAGTTCAAGACTACCTTCTTAATCTTTAAACCTTCACTGAAGAAGTTAAATATTACTTTGACTGGGGCAAAAAAACGTGACATAATCCCCATTCTAGAGAGTCACTGTGCTGTAGAGTGCATTCTGTCTTACATTGCTTTGGTATCCTGAGTGGTTCCGTGTCTCCTGACAGGACTTGATGCATGACTCCGCGGAACTGATACAGCACCTTCAGGCTCTTCTCCTCCCCCACACAGGGGTCGTAGAAACCAGGGAGTCCTGACTGCAAAGACACAATTAGGTCATGAATAGTCTGAATCATCACGCTGGAAGGAATCTGTGGAGAAATTAGGTTTTGAATACATTCTTAGAGTTTGTAAATCTTACCTTTGTGGTTTCAGTGAGGATGAGTTTAGAGTCTTTCACCAGACACTGCAGTGGCACACTCACATCGATGACCTTTGCCCTCTCGTGTTTTCGGCTGTTGTCCGTCACAAACTTGCCGTACCAGGCGTTGAGGATGATGAGACCTGATTTAATGAAGCAACAGCATCAAGGATAGTGTTGATTAAAGTCATTTATTAGCGTGTTATGGTCACCAAAATGGTCTACTTGGTAACATTTAAAGGGGAACGTTATGCTTATTTGACAGTTGGCCTTTGTGACAGTTAACGTCAACAAGCGCTCCATTCCCAGCTGTGTGCATCACCTTTAGTCCCCTTTTTTGTTGTGTTTTTAGCTTCTTGCAGCTTTTTCGTATTTGCAGCGTTTAGTTTATGCAGCACTCTGAGTAAACCCTGTGCATGTTTCGTCAAGTTGGTAAAGAGGTTTTTCTTTTTTTTGCATGTGTTTTGGCACATTTCTATTTTTCTATTTGCATAGTTATGAATGTGCAGCGCGCTTCTGCTAATGGAAGTGTTTTGGGCCGCTGTAGTGCGTTAGCACCTGTCGGCCACCTTAGTTTTTACCCGGTATCTGAACGCAGTTGTTTGAAAGCAGTTTCTTGATAAAGGCTTTTGGCATTTCTCTGAGTGTTATGATATTTTCACAATATTTACGCAGCACCTAAACCTGCTTTTTAATCAAAACAATACATATAAATCTCACTTTTCTCAATATGGGACCTTTTAAAGGTGGGGTAGGTAATTTTGGAGAAACCAGCTCGAGTGCGCAAGAATTTGAAAATACACAGCCGGAAAAAATCTGCCACTTCCTTACAGAGCCCCTCCTCCAACACACACGAACGCGCACATGACCAATGAGGACACGAGATAAGTTTGTGCACAGATGGAAGGCTGACAGGCAGGTAGGCCATCCAGTTATTTTAGCCGGGCCGGCTAAAATGATTGGTCGTACTTTTTACAGTATTACGGCTTCCACAGATGACATTTTTGTATGGATTTATTGTCAAAGCACTTAAGATATTCATTGCTATCGGGATGTTAAGAGCATTCCATGGAATATAACAAAAAGTGTATCTTGAGCCGGTATCTCAAACTTACCTACCCCACCTTTAAAGAGTGCATTTAAAAATATCCAAGGATATAGGATAAGGAAACATTAACAGCTTTTTTAATGCACTGAAAGTAAAAGTCCAACACAAATCCCAACTTTCCCAATAGACTCATTTAAATATTGCATGCCAGCAATTTTAGCCACATATTTAATAACAAAGCCAGTGTCATTTTTTAAGGCTTGTTTGTTACAATTATCTTTGTGAGTATACAACTAAAAAGACAGCACAATTAATTTTAATTGCGAGCTGCATAAAAAATACCCTAACCATTTCATAGAGTGTGGTCCAGTGAATATTAAAGAGGAGCTGTGTGTCAGTCATTACACAGCGACACACAGACACACACACACACACCCTGCAATTAACTGTTACTTTACAAGGGCACGGTCTAGGGGACCTCTGATGATACTAAAATTAAAGCAACCTCTACAGTGACAGGTGTCATAAGACAATTATCACTTGCCAAACTCCCCAAGGTGAAAATGATACTTTCTACACAGGTTTTTTTTGTTAGTGTTCTTTTCAAAAGCCAACAAAAAAGAAGCAATTATCACTAGTCAAACAGAAACAGGAGGGTCTTTACAAAATCTACTAAAGTCTATTTCCTTTATTAACAGTTTAATACCCTGTGTTAAAAGCTCTCCACAAAATGGATGAATTCAGTGTAAAATAAGTCATACTTCAATAGAACGGCCCACACACTTGTCTTGCCTTTGACAGGTAAACAGTCACTTTAGATTTCAGTGAACTGCTCAAGAAGACCAGTAAAAGCAATTATTCTACTTTAGTTTATAAGTTTTGCCATGCGAACCATAGCGGGAAATAATACGAGCAGTGATAGTTATGCTAAAAGCAGACTAGGCTTGTTTATACAAGTAAAATATTAGGAGTTACACTTTAAATAAAGCAATATAGAACCAGGAATCAACATTTTCAACGTATTAAAAACAGTTTACAATGTGAGATGATCAAATAGTTTGACAACCTGCTTAAAAAACATTATTCACAGCATAAGCTTATCCTTTAAATATTACTGATCTTACCCATTTTGGACTCCTCGGTTTCAATAATCCTGCGCACAGACTCCTGCATGAGCATGATCTGTACGGAGGAAAAGACAGAGAGGAAGGGAAGGAGACAAACAGTGAGATTTCCCATTAAATGGATTATACTAATGAATTTCACTAAGACTTTGAATTGTATCTAATCCCAACTCAGCCTCTTCATCTGACTGGTGTGGGACAGTCACCCACAATAACAGAATCTTATTAGTTATCTAATACTTAAAGAGCAACTTGCAGGTTAGAGACCCCAGTGAATAAATGTGTAGGAAAATGATGTATACACTAGATTTTCAAAAAAATATACAGAAATAAACACTACAGTGACATCTGGCGTCGTTTTTGCAAGACATTTTTTCTTCCGCATAAAAAAAGACCTCCCGCGTGTGACGTCACATCAGGGAGAGCGGCCGGTCTAACGTATGAATAAACATGGTTCACAATGCTAGTTTTGACACAGAAGAGGTTGAAAATGTATATTCGTATGCATATGACGGACCACGACCTTATAATTATGAGCCTGCTAGGCGGCCAAGAGACCAGGAGCAGCCAAGGATTAGAAGAAATAACGGCCACCGGAGAGAAATGGAGCTGTGGTGTGAGGAGAACCAGTTGGGCAGCTGTCTTGATGAGTGACCGGCGTTAGCTACAGTTAATGTTAGCTAACGTTGGTCACATCACAACATTGTAAAGTTAGCTATCATATATCAGGCTATAACTAAAGTAGTATTGATAATATAGTACCGTTACTGGCAGGACTGTTGATACTGATCCATAACAGAAACTAATGCGCAAGAATCAGCCGTATCTCGCGTTACCTAATGCAACTCCACACTACGTCTTACGGTGCTGTGTACCGGAGGGGAGAGAGAGAGAGGAGAGGAGCGGGGGGGGGGGGGGGGGGGGGGGGGGGGGGGGGGAGAGCAGCGAAGGGGGGGAGAGAGATGTAATACAGTTTCCTGATAAACGTTTGTTTGATAGGTGCTTGTGTGGGAAATGCCAGCCCATGGCCTCAGCTGTTGAGAGTATGTGCTGCAGGGAGGTGGATGCACCTCGCACAACGCACCCAGGAACGAAAGCTAGCTCCGGCCCTTTTCCTGTTAGGGAAACTGTGGACTACTATGTCCTATGTAGTCCATAGGACTATGTTGATGTCCTGACAGGCTGGAGTTTGTGCAACCTGCACAAACACAATAGCTCACCATGATTAAAAATGGTGAAATGCAATGTAAAATTACCGAAACATTACCAGCTCACTAAATCACAACCACTCAAACCAACTACTACCGTGAATTGGGCAGAGAAGGAGTCCGAGAAAGTTGCTCCCCCATGTGACGTTAAAAAAAGTTTTTAGTAGCAGAGCTCAAAACGGCTCCTTTCCCTCTGAATTCCTGCCCTTATGTCTCGTAAAACATATCAAATCCTGCATTCACTTTTTTAATTGTAATTTTCAGGCAAGGTTAAGCATAACTGTAGTTTAAAAAAAAAACCCTGCAAGTTGCTCTTTAACCACTATGTAGGAATGTTACCGTAGGCCTGTAAAATACTCACAGCAGACTCTGCCTCCTGTTTCTTCTTCGCTATATTAGAGGCCGAGCTCTCCTGCTTGATCTCCAAGTCTCTGGTGAGGGGAAAGATAAATGGAGAAATGAAAAGAGCTCATAAAATCGGACTATATTAATACATGTGGTGCTATTTCCAATAACATGTCTAGCATGAAACGGCCAACGTAAAGAGAAAGGTCTCTTACTGTTCCTTCTGGGACCGCACGTAGGGCCGAATAATGAGCTGCTGGATGGCGAGGTAGAAAACCAGTGGTCCAACTGTGGCGTAAAATACAGCACTTGGCAGGAGTTGGTCAGTCAGGTGGATAGGGAAGAGATACGTCTGGCTGGCTCTGTTTAGCCTGCAGATAAAGAGTTTGTTTCATTATTCAAATGAGGATGGCCTCTAACTGGCTGCTGAATTGGTCACTCCATGTGATATTTGTAGGAATCTCTATCAGAAAATAGCAGAACAAAAAGGTCACATTCAACGATATTGTCTCAGCTGCATGCATACAATATCCCGTTAATATGCAATCTTATAAATCGTTATAATGCATAAAGCAGGCAAAAACTATTTCAACCAAAGATTCAACAGCAATCACATTGACCATGATTGCCTTTTCTCTGTCCTGTAAAATGGACCTGAACTTCAGCTGATAATTATAGGTCCTTCAGCACATTTTCCCAAGAAGAAGGGGCAGTGTATTAGGAGGATTTTATGCATACAAATGTCAGTGATAAAGGGAAATGATGTGCTTTACAATAGGTTAGATAGGACAGTGAGAATCGGCTGCCAATTGTTCGTCAGATTTAAGATTATTGTCAAAAAGGAGACCTTACTTAAACTATGAAACTTGAATCCTAAGACCAAATAGCATTTCTGTGGGTGCAATCCTGTGTTTACATGCTTAAATATGCACAGCTAGGGCAGTAACAATCTGTAGACAATGTATTGGACTGGCTTTCATGATGTCCTGCCTTCATGGGTGACATGGAAACAGCAGTGTGAGGAAAACACTCAAACAGGAAACTGGAGCAGAAGTTTCACTTACTTGATCTTGAGGGAGACACCTTGGGGCACTCCCACGCTGACGGTGGCCCCGAGGACGCTGTGTCGACTGATCTTCCTCTCGGCACCGTACTCGATCACCGTCCCAAAGAAACCTGATCTGTGACACAAAGACAAAATCACTCTCTATATCTCTGAACGCAGTCAAAATTCAAGCTGTCAGTTCTTGCACATAAACTTCTAACTGTGTATATTTGGAAAGTCATGCATTTGCTTTGCAAAACAAATTGGACCCATAATAGGGGTTTTAAAGTGGCAATTATACATGTTTTATGCTTTAATTACCTTAACATTAGGAAATAGTGTAATAGCTTTAGAATAATGACACTATCAGCGTATAGATTAGTTCCCTACAGGCCTTGCTTTCACTGTTCAATTCTGCTTGCCAATGGGTATACAGGCTACAACGCTGTAAAAACTAAAATACACAGTTAGCACAGATTGGCCTTTACAGTTTCGCCAAATGTTTTCTAAATGATAAACCTAGCACTAGATACAAAAGTAGTTGTTAAATGCCAGATGAAAGCATACTCTCATTCTGAGCCTTTGGGTTGTGTCGGTTGGAGTAAGGGATAGACTGTCTGCGCACAATGCAAGAGGAGAGTCGTTAAGGGGAATTAATTAAAATACAATTTCATTTATTTTCTTGCTTCTTCCCTTGTGGTGTAAATAGTTTGCTAAATTGGTGTTAACAGTAAGCTGTGATCCTGTTGGCTTTTGCGACAGTGGTGCCAACAATAATACCACTTGTAAACAAAGGGGAAAATGTTGTATATTTCCACGTTAATATGAACTCATACTGCTCTTTGATAACTTACTTTATTGAGCCCTTAATCTTTGTCTGGTCCTCATCCTGGAACTTGTACTGGTAGCTCATCATCATAAAAGTGTGAGGAACGCCAAGCTGCAGAGAGAATAAAAGCAAATGATAACTCTGACACAAGCAGCTGTTGATTGAATGGTGTCCTGGCAACAATAATCACTATTATTCCAGAAGGCTGCTTACCTGCATAGCGAAGGTGAAATGGGTGCTCTTGGTGTCCCTGACGATGCTGGTGTTCATAGAGGACTGCACGCCCCAGCGCCACTGCAGGTATCCCATAGTGTTCTTGTCCAGGTGACGCGCCAGCATCGTGGTAAACCCAGGACGCACGCCTCGGGAGGACAACTGGAGCCCACACTGACCGGTCACGAAGCTGAGGTAAAACAAAAAAGGTCACTGAATTGTTAATTTTCTTGTTACAAATACGTTCTTCTAATTGATTTTGTCTTGCAGTTCAACACATACAATCGAGGCGTCAAGTTCCGGAAAATCTTCATCGCTAAAAGAGGTCCATGGGTGTCTCCAGCACCAAGCTCGACCTGTGAACAGACACTCAGCAGGTAAGGTTTCATCTTTTCCTTATCTTAAAATGTCAATGCATGTTGTACCACAAAGGCAGACAGGAGTGACAGGAAGAAAGTGTGCCATTTAAAGTCTATATAAAAAAAGGTGTGTGTGGTTCCTTGAGAAAAATGCAGCATACCTCTCCCCATCCCTTGGTGGAGGTGACTCTTCTTAAGGCCAGGTTAATGGTGCCACCTCCGTTTCCATTGTGGGTTGACAAGGAGCCAGACAGAACAGCTGTGTCTTTTGTAGTGAGAGGAGCCTGCAGTGACAAAGAGACAAAAACAGTAAGTCTTATGGTAAATGTAATTGTGCTACAACTCTTTCATTACAAAACAAATGCCACTTGAAAACCCACCTCTATAGATTGTGATATGTGCATCTTGTTGATTTCAATATGTGGGACTCCCCCTGTGCCCACTTCCTCATAGTCTTCCTCGTACTGGTCGAAGACGTCCGTGGCATCAATGCCGACACTAATGGTTCCCTGCAAATAACAAATTCAGGAGAAAAAAACGCTGCTTTAATGAATGATTTACATAAATATGCACCAGATGCCTAATGACTCTTTTCAATACAGTCAATTTGATGTGAGGTTTCCCTGTGCACATGCCTTTGGGTTGGTCCTTTGCTGAAGCCTCCTCTCCTCTCGCTCTTTCTGAAGACGCTCATACTCCTCTCGTATCTCTGCAGGGGTTCTTTTCCTTTCCACCACCTGGAGTAGGGAGATACGATTTGAAAGCAAATGTCTGCCTCACATGGTGCGGATAAAGAATTACAGTAGGAATTTCACCAGGATTACATACTCCCATATATTCTGTGTGTCATGTTTTGTACTATCAAGCAGCTATAGTTAAAGCAAACACAGAACAAGAACTAATTTAAGAAAGTTTAATGAGGGAATGTCATATTGGACAGAATGTTTTTGTGGTTAAAATACAGGCTTAACCAGTTAAGCCCCAAGCCTGTTTTTCAGGTCTCAGGCTCGAAAATGACATTCCCAGAACAAATGACTATAACTTCACTTCTAAAAGGGGTAAATTAATCATCTTTTTTCTCAAAGCAATGATAAACCTGTGAGTTGAATGTAGAAAAGTCAGAATCAATATAGATGTTTTTATTTTAAAGTAAATTCAGATTGAACATAGTAAAGAAAATGTAAATTATAGTTTCCGTCCAAAAATAAAACATTACTTATAGTGAAAACCACCCTTGAATGATGGGATAGTAGACTTTAGGAATCCAAACTCTAACATATAATAAGTACCCTGTATCAAGATTGATGCAAAACAAGTGACATTTGACATTTTTTAGAGAGGTCTAGAAAAAAAAACCCACTTCTGGGGTCATTTGGGTGCATTTGCCATATCTCTGGAACCCATCGGTCGATTTTGGTGACTGACACCTGTTTTGAACCGTTAGAGCCAATAGAATCGAGGGGAAGTTCCTAAATCCATCTAAACATTACGCATTGGTGAATGAGTGATGCGCAGCCAGCAAGCCCAAAACCGGAAGCTGGGTTGTAGCTCTCATACACTCTATATGAAAAGTCAGTTTTTGACATAAATATGATGATGGATTATCAGTAATCATTTCAAAGTGACACAAACACATTGGATTAACCTTCAGCATTAATGCCATTGAACACAACTTTTGATCAGAAGAACAGCTAAGGTAAGACGTATTTGCCATTTTGACCCTGTAAAGCTAAGTTGTGTGTTGTCTGGTTTCGCCTTCGCTGCCACGAGTTTTGGTCGTGGAGTGATGATACTTACACCATTGGAATCTGTGGAATCTCAGCTTTCATATGATATATTGTTTGTGCAGATCCGATGAAGTATAAAATATTTCTACCGTGAGTTCTGTGCCAAGTGCTTTAGCACACTTTCGCTTAGTGCTAATTCAGACGCTCGGCGTTAGAGTTGTGTTTTGTTTCTGTAAAAATGGTTAATATCGTCAGTTAGCTGAGTTTCTTCCCGTTAAGTGGGTATGACACATTAATAGGTTGTTAAATGTTAAGAAGCCCTGAGACACAGTTTCGTGAAAAAGAAAAAAGGCTTAACAGGTTAATAACCATGCTTGTGAAATTCAGAACATTGTATGTTTTGAGCTTAATAAATAATGGTAAGGGCTATTGTTTCTAACTGTATGTCATTCTTTAGGAATTACTGTCCACTACAGCCACTAAATGACTTACCTCCCATCCATCAACATCAAGTCCTCTCTTGCCATAGATATCATAGATGGCTCGTGCCTGTGGTTCACGAAGCACTGAAAAGACATGGATAACCACCAATGTTATTAACCCTCAGAATAGTACCATAACATAATGAACGTCATTTGCTTTATCTGAAAAGCTTTTCTTACCTTCATAAGCTTCATGTACGACGTTAAAAAGTTGTTCTGCCTGACGCTTTAGTTCAGGGTCCCTGTGTTTGTCTGGGTGATACAGCATGCATAATCGCCTGTATGCCGCCTTCAGCTCGTCCTGTGTCGCCTGAGGCACAAGATTAAAACACATAAATGTGAAAGAGAAACTTGTTGGTAAACTCGAGCAACAACATACAAAACACACAGCAGGATGTTGCTACAGCTTAACTCCACTACTTTCACTTTTACTTACAAATCATCCAAGACTTATATGAAATGAAAATGAACTGTTGTACTATGCAGGGTTTAGGTAACAGAACATCCCGAGCAGAAAACAGCTGTTTAAATTCTGGTTTTACTAATATTGTTGTTGGATACACTATAGTAGAACAGAGGCCTGTACTACGAAGCCGGATTTTCGCTTAGCCGGCTGACTTCAGGGAAAACTCGGGCTTTCCGGTCCTACGACGCTGGTTCTCTTTTTAGCGGGCTAGATCTCCATGGTAACTTATGCTGAGCGGCTAACCTCCTCGGGAGGAGGTTAGGTTGCAGGCTAAGAGATCAACTCAGTGAAAGCACCGCCTGCTGACCAATCAGAGCTCCGTGTGCGGAGTTTAAAGCGATCAATTCATATTACAGGATAGAGGAAATACAGAAAAACTGCCGTTGCAGGAAAGACGGCCGGCCAAAATCAACTGACTGTGTGAACGTGAACATTAATAGAATATCCCCTCCTTCAGAGCAATCTGACTATTATAACATTAGCGTTAAGAAAGCTTACTTAAATATCTGCCACGACATAAGTAACCGGATCAGAGTAACATTAAGTACAGTCCCCGGCACTGTGAGTGCAGACGTCGATGTGTCCCATTATCATTCATATCATATCACATCATAATGTATCATATATTTCCTTATTTGAGTCAGCTTCTTGAGCCGTATCTGGCCGTGCAACACTCACAGTGTCACATACTGTATGCAGAAGTATTCTTTTAAGCAACACATTAAGTTGACGAAACACTCGAGTCAAATGTAATTAAAGTCAGATCGTGTCTTGGACGGGGCAGTGATATCATAAACCTGTTAATGTACGCATTCAAACGCTTTTTCTTTTACCAGCTGTATTCACCTTGCAGGTGCAGCTATGTGGCTTTTATCCTGGATAAAGTGTTTAAGTCATGGATGTTTAAAGTTTAACTTCTTCATATTTGACTAATATTAAAGTTCACTTTTCATTCAGGAAGTATGACGCTGCGCTGTCAGTACGCTTGTGATTGGTCGAATGCTCCAAATACCACCCCTTTCATGTGAACGTGCACCTAACTAGATAGGACACGGCTGGCTTGAGCGATCCACTTGATAACCAGCGTCGTAGTACAGTTTAGCCAGAGCGCGTATGTTTTGGATTGGGCCAACCGGCTAACTCAAACATATCCAGGTTAGGAAAATCCGGCTTCGTAGTACAGGCCTCAGGTATAGCCCCAATAGTCATCAAATTAGCTTGTTATGTAATGTTCTCTATTATTATGTTTTATTTTCTTATACACTTTTATTAAGATGTGTTGAGAAAATGTCTCATTTATTTTTTAAGAAAAGTTTGTTTTGCAAACTTTTTTCATATATTTTTGTTATTCATGCTCATCATCTTAACAAGGAAATATACGAGTTATCTTTTAACATAGTCAATCTGGAACAGCATGTTTTTGTGCCAAAATATATTTTGTGTTGAAAATGTCCACTTGCATAAAGTTGTGGACGAATTATTCAGTTTGTTCACTTTGGTGAATCCATTAATACCACAGTTTAAAAAGACTGTTACAAGTAAACATTACTTAACTTTAAAGTAAAAATAAGTATCAAGTAGCATAAAATGGAAACACTGAAGTACAAATATCTCAAAACTGGACTTTGTGAGTTACAGTAACATTACTCGAGTAAATGTACTTAGTTACATCCACCACTGCTTGCATTTGAACATAATGTTCTCTTCTTTACTAATACAGATTGACAGACAGAAAGCATTTGATTCCCAGACAGATATTTCCATTGCAATCTGATCAGCTGTAAATAAGTCATGCTGAAACCCTGAAGTTGTAGCATTAGCTAACTTTAGTTAGCACTGTCCATGAGTTAATTATGAAACTGAAAATAACTGTCATTGTATTATCTTTAGCGCCCAGATCCCCGCAGTAACGCGCCATCCTCTGCCTAACTTTATCAACACACAGCCCCTGCTGGAAAAGTCTTAACCTCACAACCTGTTGGGTGTCTTGCAAAGTATCAAGCCGAGGAGTCACAGCATAGAAATCAATGTCGAGGGTCACAAGCTAGCCACCTAGCTAACGATACATGTGATTGTACACGAAACTGCTCAATATCAGCCGGATACAGTGTATAGAATTGCTTCAACATGCACCTGCACACACATCAAACCAGATCACTGCTGCATATTTTACCTCTCTTCTGACATTTAGCAGGGAATAGTAATCATCGTTGAGGATCTCATCATCGTCCAAGGAAGACGCCATGTTTACACCCGGTCATCTCTTCTTCGTGGCATTCAGGTCGGTTAAAGCCTTCTGTGCGCACTCTATCGCCCCCTTGTGTTGCGGATGAATAACAACACAGCAGCTTTGTTTACATGCTTGTTCATGATTTTTTTCAACTTGTGCTTTACACTTTAAAGTTTAAAATGATCTTTTATTCATCGTTACTGGAGATTTTATGAGGAATTGTGGCGAAATACACATAAGATTTGTTGCAAAGTAAAAAAAGTAGGGTTGGTTTTTCCTCACAACCCCCAAAGAGTGTATAATAAATTCCCAATAAAGTGTAATATATTATTGTTTTACTCTGCAGCTGACAATTTAACAATGTCATGTAATTTTGTATTAAGAAAAACACTAATTTGAATACAGGCATACATATTTAATGCAATACAATTAATATTGAATATACTTACTATACATATAACGTTATATCTAACTTTAAAACAATGTTATCTGCATTCTATCCACCTAGGAACAATTTAGGCTAGGGGTGACTAAACTGCATTAGTCTTTCATTAGTTCATTATTACTTTCTGTGCAACAACAACAAAGCCATCGACTGTATACAAAGGGGCACGAGCAGCAGGCAGCAGAGGAGCTGTCCTTTCAGCACCACCAGCTCAAACTAAACACTGCGTTTCAGCACTGACGGCCACCAGCCTGTTAATGCAGGGTGAAGGCTGTCCTTAAGTACTGTAGTTGACGCGAGTGCCAACAGCACAGCCTATTAAGCACAATGATGTGTAATTAGATTGCCTGTGGTCATTTAACGTAGCCATACTATTGTCAAGCCTATATGCTACTGCGCCATACTGATGGAAGTTAGAAACCTTAATGGCATAGTGAGCAGAATTAAAGTAAATGTAAGCAGTTGTTCTTCACATCTGTGCATCACATCGACCCCCCAGTACCTAAAGTATTTATGTTATATTGTTTTCTTATGGTCGGATCCACATCTTCTAGTATTGCCTGCAGCATTCAGCATCATTGTACGGCAGTATGAAATCAGTTTGACATGGATAATAGGGAACAAACTCGTCCCCAGGCTTTCAAATGTAGACTGACATCTGGACACTTGATTGATAGACAGTGCAGACAATCAGTACTGTTTGATAAGTTTGCAGTGTTGTTTTGGTAGTTTGTATTATGCTATGTTCCCAAGACTACCCAATAATCACATGTCATAGGCTACTGATTTGATTCAATGTACAACAATTAACATTAAATAAAAAAACAAGACAATCTTAAAATGTATTTGCTGTTATGGATGATTAACAGGATAAAATATGCAAATGTTGTATCCGCAGAGAGTTTTCTTGTTATCAGTGGTGAAGACCTCAATTATCAGTTTAGATCAGCAGCTCCGAGGAAAGCTTACATTAAAAACAAACTTAATGAAGGCCATTAAACAGTTAGTCGTCTAATTAGCCTAATATCAACAGACTAATCTAAAAGTTTTCTGTCACTCAGGAGTAAAATTGTTTATTCAGTGTAAAACAACTTTAGAGGGACGGCTCAAAGACAAACATTTGGTATTTACAGTCGAATTAGTTTAAATTAAAACATGCAGCGTCACCTACTGAGCCTTAATTCTTTTATTTTTAATATAATAACACGTCCCCTTAGAGGTGGGAGAAGTAAAAGTACCAGAGTGTAGGGATACTCTGTTACAAGTAAAAGTCTTGCAATCAAATGTTACTCAAGTTAAAGTAGAAAAGTATTAATCAAAATATAGTTAAATTAACAAAAGTAAAAGTACTCATTATGCAGATTGGCCCATTTCAGTGTCATATATATCATATGTTTTGACTACTGGGTAGCTCCAGGTGTAACTAGTCATATTTAAGGGTTGATTATATTTCACATCATTAATCCAAATCTGCAAAGTAACTAAATGTATACAAAAGCATGTAAGTACAATATGTACTTCTCAATTTAAGTAGAGTAAAAGAACAAAGAAGCAAACAATTGAAATACTCAAGTAAAGTACAAGCCCCTCAAAATTGTACTTAAGTACTTGAGTAAATGTACTTAGTTACTTTACACCACTGCGTCCCCTTCTTTTAAGAGGAGCGTCATGCAGCGCCTCTGAGCTGTTTTAAATTCCCTGTAAAAAAACAGAAGCAGGCTGTGGTGTGTGAAGGTGAGGGGAGCTGTGTATCCTCTCTGTCAGTCTCCTCTCGCAGCCAATAGTAAGTTCTGCTCGGACGGACCGACTCGCCGCTGCTGCTCCGGTCCCTCCTCGTGCTGTCCTCGCCGTGCACGCGCGTGGTACCCACGGTCGTGAGGAGGAGGAGGATGTTGCGCGTGAAGGGGAAATGGCTGCCGAAAACAAGCCGGAAGGTAAGAGAAATATAATGGGATTAATTTACTAGTATGACCGCTGTGTGATTTTAGAACAGTTGCAACTCTGTGCGGAAGATGTCACAGACGCGAGGACAAGTGGAGAATTTTTGTGTAGAAAACGTCTCCGCTGTTTTCCTCCGAAAAGGCAGCTAAAACGTGGAGACATCACCTAGCCAGCTAATATTAGCTTGCATTCTAGCCAGCTACTATTCCCATCGTAGCCCACATTTAAAGCACGCCACGGGGACAAACAGTCCGCGTGGTAAAAGTAACGCGTTTATTTTGCTCGCAATTCTTGTCTAAAGGCGAGCAAATTCAAGTTGTTAACAACAATGCTAAGTTAATGACAACATGTCATTGGCATCGACTAACTTCTTCCCTTATTACCCAGCTTTAAAAAAGCGGCTTGCTTCTGTCAGTTTATCTGTCAACACGGCTCTTTTCTTCAATCCTTATGTGCAGGATGTTTTGAATGCATTGTAATGATCATTTGAACATCTCTTTTATAATGTTTTTGTGTTTTAAATTCCTCCGTCTTAGAGAGGCTCGTTCAGTTCTTCCTTGAAGCGCTGGCATTCAGCGAATAGTGTATATGCGAGTCAGAAGTGATGTATTTTTTTTTTTTTTTACATAAGCGGATATTTATTTTTGTCCAAATGCCAATTATAGACTACTACTTGGCCTATATTTGGTTCGAGACACGGGCTTCACAACGTTGTAATGCCCGCTCCGCTCGCAATGCCCTATCGCACTTGAAATGAAATGCCATCACACAGAGGAAGCAGGAGGATGGAGAGTAGGGTTTCCAGCAGCTGCTCATTACACTACTTTACACATAGGGACAAAATGATGACTTTCTCCCTCAGCCTATTTCATACGGCTCACTGACTTAACACTAAATTCACTCGACTTAATTATTTCCTCTTTATGGGATATTTTATAGCAAAACATATGCATAAGCGATCTGTTCTCATTCAGAGAGGCCAATGGAATTTTTTGGTGAGTAATTAAGCTTATATGAAAATATAAAAGATGTATTGCATCAATGCTAAAGGCAGTAGTTTTCAGCTTGTTACTGCTTAGTATTTAAACTGGAACGAGTTAAGGGCTGTCATTCTTAGATGATAAAAAAACATAAATCAACCTTAAAATGCATTTGCCAGATTTGTATTGAAATGACTAAAAACTGTCCAGATTTTGTGCATGTTTAATTCAAATGTCCTGTTCATGTTTATGTTCTTTTTTTGTTATGGTCATCATACTTATAACTGTTTAACTTAAGTTTTTTGATTGACAGAATTGAGTATAATGATATGTCATTAAAACAGTATGTCCTAAACTTGGGGTATTTATATATATATTTTTGAATTAACTTGAAGTGGAGCGAAAGACTCATCCTGCACTTGAAAAGTGTTTGCATAATTTGAGTGCGAGGAAAAAAAAGACTCCTTATAGGTGCAGCTGTTTCTGAGCTGTTCATAAGTAGTGTTGCAGGCTTCCAAAGTAAATAGACCTCCTTCAGAGTTTGGTGTCAATAACCTTCAAAGTGAAGTCTTTTTGAAGTAGAACCACTTTTATGTTTAAAATAGGAGTAAACAAATTGCCTCTGTCTATATGAGGGTAAACGATAAAAGGCTGAACTCAGTTGTTTGGATGTCAGTGTGCCAACCACCAAACAGAGTCCCACCAGGGGGTGCTATTGAGCTACAAAAACACACCTAACTATATGAGGACTCTGTCTGTGGCTATGACAAAAAATAAAGACATCTGGCTTTATGATAGTAATGTCTTCACTGTGGCGTATAGTCCTAATGCATTCATCTACTGAGCTGAACTTAACAAATAGGCTCCAGTTGTTCATCTCGACGGCTCTCCAACACAGGGAGCTCTCACTGAAAAACCCTGGCTTGAAAGTCCCATTGCTGAGCAGGTGAAGTTATTTTCAGTGCTCCTGTGAGGCCGGTCAGTGGAAAAAGGAGGAGGAGCAGCATAGAAACAGAGAGTGCTTCATACCTTGACATAAATGTGATGTCGCCTCATGCAAACGTGGCCCTTAAAGCTTTTACACACAGCTGTCATGCTGGGTCTTTTACTCATGCATCCCATTTTCTTAATTCATGAATGTAGAGCATGCTGTTTAAAAATACATCACTATGACAGTTTTAACATGACATGTCCCTGGATGTCGGGTATAGCCGCGTAGAGAGCTAAACGGTGTTTCCGTAACCTTTTGTCCTTGTGGTATGCACGCAGATCTGAACTCTCTCAGACGTTTGGCAGGTCTTCTGATGGCCCATAACAACTGAGGGTTACATCTTGTGTTAAACCCAAGGGCCACAACCCAGTCTCACCCACTAATGTAATGTTTACATCCTGGGGTATTCCTCTCCAGCCTAAATGATTGTCAGGACCCTTGAGGGTGTTTTTTTTGCTTTTCACACTCATGAAAAGCACTGTGGGTCCGTTACTTTAAGTACAAGGCCTGGAGGGCACTGAAAAGACACACTTGATATCTCACACTCAGACTGCTCTGGAGGAAAGTACAGCCAATGGTTTTATGAATCTACTAGAGTGTAGTCGTAAAAATATTGCTGTTTAAAGGCCAATTTTGTAGAAACAGAACAAGCACTTTAGTAAACACAGGCTCCACTGCTAACACTTCTGTGGTGTTGGGATTCATCATAAAAAATAAACACTGTGCTAAAGTTAAATATTGATGCTTTTAACCTCTGAAGTTGAATCTTGATACGGACAGTTTTGGTCTGTAAAACATTACATAACATTATTTTAAAATCACATAAATGCAAGACCAATGATGGGATAGTTTATTGACACGTAAAACTTGCTTTTGTGAATCCAAGGGAAATTAACTTTTAGGACAACTGAAACACTCTGAAAACTTTTCTTTTAAGAAGAAAAGGAGGAGGATTAGGCCTGTTGCCTCAGCAAAGCTGGAAGTCATATTTCACTTTGATTTCCGAGCGGGTGCAGTTAAAAAAAAGAGTTTCATGATGTTATCTTTTCACTCAAAGTTCAGGGGGAAGCAGCAGCAAAACATCAAGTAAGCACGCAGTCAGCCATTAAGTTACAAAAGTGCCTGTGCAGCACTGGTATAAATATTTCGCCGCTGTTTTCTAAAGAAGGATGAATTTAACCTCATCGTGATGTCAGACGATTCGCTCTCCCAGCTTGTGTTGAATCAGGCGCTACATTATTTTCCTCCAGACGTTGAATTGAATCAGTGAGGTGAGGATGGATGGCACGCAGGTCCGGTCTGTGGTTTCTGAGACGGATCACTTGTAATGCTGCCTGTAATAGACTTTTACTGACGGCTCTGCACGGCATCCACTGATTGATTGTATTGATTCCTCAAGTTTAGCACTGATACAATAAGGAGCGTTAGTGACCCGTATCAAACCAGGTCAGCGTAACAGTGGCACTTCTCAAAACGGTACCAAAAAATGTTCATTCAATGGATTATCTCACTGTTTTAAATGACAACAGACACATTCACTGTGATTTGCAATCAATATTATTACCAGAACGACTAACCCAACAGCTCTTGTGTGTTTGAAATGTATTTCAATATACTGTGTAGTGTCTGTTGATAATGTTTGCATGGGGAGTTTGCTCAGTTATCAAAGGCTGGGAGAATGCTTCTTTTCCTCGATTTTCCTCTACTTTTCTCTTTGCCTCCTGAAGGACTGAAGAAAGTTCGTAATCCGGATCGAATGTACAGATCAGCAGTGTGTTATGCTGGCCATGGTCCACCTAAGAGTATCAGTGATGACACAGAGACGAACAGTAAGAGTCAGTTATTAATACTGCATTTGCTGCTCCAAAGAGCCACTAGCTGGCCAATCTATTATTCATTCATTGATTCATTTATTTACTTCTTGATTTCATCCGTCCCCATGACACCCCCCCCCGCCCCCCCCCCCCCCCCCCCTTTCCCCCTCCAACACAACACCTCCTCCGGCTGCTCTGTTGATTGAAGTGTCTGCTTTACGGGATCACGCTGTCAATAGCTGAAGTGTTGTCGTTAACTAAGAGTGATTGTTTCAGGTTGAGGCCAGGGGATCAGGACCTGAGCAGACCCTCAGAGAGAAAGCTTACACTTTGAGCCATCAATTATGGCCGTGTACTTGCCTTTTTTTCCCCCCTGCTTCTCTTAAACCTGCACTTGATAGAGGAAAAAAAACGACCCGACCGAGAAGTATGACTTAAATAAATCTTGCTAGATCAAATAGTGCCTGACAAAAAAATATTTATGCATTGCTGTATCGTTTAATTGTTTGCTTGGATTAGTGTTTGGTCTGCCTCTCATTACATGTGATCTATGAGAACTGTAGACTAGGGGCACGGAACAAAGACAACACAACATCACAGCTGAGGTTTTTACGACTTATAAAAACCAGCTTCTGTGGGAATTGCTTCAGAGCACTTACAAGTCTGTGTACAAGTGATATTTTCTGCCACAACACAAATAAATCAGTCAGGAATATAGGCCAAAGTCTTGATTTTATTTGAGCGGGATTTCCATTCATTCCTCTTTAGAAATGTGTCTAGAACTTAGCCTTTTGTCTTTACACATTGGAAAACTGTCTTCTGTGAAGCAGATTGCCTCTCAGCATAAAAGGAGCCCCATCATTGTTAATAAATACACCAGTCTCCACGCTGCTGGAAGACTAAATCTAGACTAGAGTGGGGTAATTAAGTGTGCTCATGTATTGTCATTTCTAAATAGAGTCTGAAATCCGCCACAACCCCTTGTTAGACTCTACATGTGTTGCAGGAAGAGCTCTTTTGCACCAAATGTTTTTTTAAAAGACAGGTTTTCTGCCAGGTGCAGATCTATGATGCAGAGTGTAACAGGAACATAGTTGATAGACTTTTACGTTACCCCCTCAAGTGTGACAGCTGTGACTGACAACACATTTTGCCGGTCTTGCTCTTTCCCCCCATGTTATTGCGTGGTATTACACTACCCGGTACCCATGTCAAACACCCTGTTTAATGCGTGCAGCCCAGGGTTTTTCTTCTTTTCCCCTGCCTCACCAGGACACTCTGTAGCAGAATACAGCAGCTCAAGCAGGCAGGTAAACCATTGATCTGAGTAATCGTCTGAGTAATTGTGGGAGTTGTTATGATACAGAAAGAAGGGCTTTGTTTGTGTGCATGTGTAAGCAAGAGGGAGAAAGTGGAAGAGAACAAGAGCAGCAGAGAGGGGGAGTGAGTGAGAGAAAGAGAGAGACCTCACCTCTGCTCTCCTTGAGATGGGATTTTTATGGATGGGTGGGCTTGGAGAGGGCTGAAAACACATAAAGAGTCATTTTCAGTTTGTTGCAGGCAGTTAACCGTGTGTGCATGTTTGTTGAACTTCCAGTAATAGGCCTACGCTTTTTTTTGTTGTGACTTTTTGACAGTCTTCCCTTATTTTACTATAATAAACTGGACTATTATAACCAAATTGAGCCACAGTGCACGCAGGATTGAGGGAACGTTAACAATGTGATTGTAAATTATGAAGTATATTGTGCACAAATGCACAAGAAATGGTGTCAAAATCTCTCCTATTTCACTGGGAGGAGAAAAAACACATTTGTTTTATTTGACAAACAGCTGTTGTGTGTGTTGCAGGTCAATCCTACATACTATAGCTAGAAGCCATGTAATGCCTCCTTGTTGTAGTTTAGTTGTATCATAGCAACACAAGTTCAGTTTTATTTGCGTGTGGGCGATTTGTAAATTCACTGTCTGTACTGTAAGAGTGTTATCGAACAGACCATAGGGCAAATGATAACGATAATTGGTTTCCAGTCCCACACGACCACATGGCTATTTTAAGTCTACATACTTCGCTCTCAATCAGGAGCCATCAGGCGGGGGGGGGGGGGGGAGCTCGGCCCCTGGACTGTGGGCCAATCATTTGATTACTGCCAGGGAAATCTGACACTGCCTAAATGGTCCTGTGTTGTAGTAAAGCCCGGCTCAGAATCTCCCACAAGTAGTTCCGTAAAGACTTCAGTCTAATCAAGTGCTCTCTTCACTAGTAGATACATTATCAAATAAATAGTGTAGAAATTCAATGCAAGTTATTGCAGTCCTGCGACGTTTTAAGCCTCTTGATTTCAGGGCTATTTTATATTTTGTCAAATCGAATATAATTCACAGTAACAAAGAGGAACGTTATGTTTTCCATATGTTCAAAACTAAATGAAGTTAATTTGATTTTTTTTTACGATTAACTTTGCCTATTTTAAATGAGCCTGGAAGTCATGGCTGCAAATGATAAATCACACATTTTAGGGCTGAGCTGAATCACAGGAAAGTGTCCTGATCTGAAGTCTGCAGGGAGAATATCCCATTACTGTAAATGCCATGGCAATAGTCTCCTGCAGGTTAAACCCCCCTTTCCTTCTTCTTCTTTCACACCTCACAACCTGATTGATCGCTTTTAATTGACAGCATGTCATCAGTTGACCACTGCACCTTGTCTGCCTGACTCCATCTCCGCTTCACGTCTGACCACATCCTTCCTTTCTTGTCTAGATTTTTTTTTCATTCATCTGCCATCACCTTGTAACTGCTTTCACCATGTTAACCTGTCACTGCACCTCTGGTATAAGCTGTAAATCACTCATGTCATGAACTGGTCTGACATCTCGCCTCTCATAGATCTGGTTATTATACTAAGTGCATGTCACAACCCACACACTACATGTGGACTGTTTGAATGTAGATATTTTTCATATTTCTCACCATATCCACGCATTTCACAGACTGTAGAAACTGTTTCTTTCAAATCCCCTGCTAGTGATGTATAATGATTTAAAGTGATGTTTGACTGTGTCTGTCTTTCACTGTGACTGCATGACATGTCAATATGATCCAGGGATTATATCATCAAAAATATCTGTTGCTTCTTAGTTTACAAGGGTGCCTCACCAGGTGAAACAATAGAGCTTATTTTATCCTTAAAATGATTCCATGTTGACAAATAAACCTTACAAATAAACCTTACAAAATACATCATGATGTTAAAGTGATGGGTCAGATTTGGTATGATTTCAATGCATGTTAAAAAGTTTATTTTTTACACTAATTTACTCATCATTACACACAGTATCATTCACTGTTATAACGTATTGCTTGGCTACAGTGTATGTGCCGCAGATTAGGGATGTTTTTTTTTTATTATGGTATCTTAAAATGTCTCTCCCCAGTTGATGAATTATGTCTGAGCTAAGCTTATTTAGCTGACTGGGCTAATTTTGGAGCTAACTCTAAGGGGCCTTTTTCAGTCCAGCCCAGTGGATGGCTGTCATCCAACCTAATGATAAGAGACATTGCCATAGGCCTAATTCAGTTTCACAGCACTTCTTCTTGCTGGACGGAGATGAGAGCCAAATGTTTATCCACAGGACTGCTTGTTCTTCTGTGATCCACCGCCCTGGTGTTTCAGGTATAGCTACTAGAGAGCATATACTGTTTCACTGCTCCTCACATCCTTAAGCCATATTAGCCACTGAGCTGTTGTGGAAAATGTTTGCATTCAAACGGTTACTTTGGATATGCACCGCCAGCAGCGATTTGTTGAATGATCTATAGCCAAAACATTAGCTTGCAATTTCTCCACAATGTGGGCACAGATTAAAAAGAAAAACTGTCACTCCCAGAGCGCTGTGAGACAGAGACGGAAGAGAGAGGGTTTTGCGTTCAGGGCTCGGATATTGATTAAAGATTTGTTTTTGTCAGCCTTTCCAGTCTCATGACCCTCGCGCTCGTCTCTAGGGTGGGGCAGAAGCAAGCTAGCATGACAGATACCCTTACATTTGGCCAAAGTGTTTGCTTAGCAGCCAGGTTCAGTGATAATCCAAACATCAGCAGACAGAAATTATTATTATACGCATTTGACGGAGGGGGATGTGAATTATGAAGGGGCACAGGCTGCACAGGAATGTACAGTAAAGGCAACATGAAAGCTGCAGACCTATAGCCTCGGTTTTGAACAGAAATCCTCGCCCAGTTTATCCTTTTGTATGTGAGCTCGCTCATCAACATGTAGAATGTAATTGGCTCCAGTGTGCCAGCCCAGCTCAGCACATCCTCTCTATAACAAGCTCTGATATCAGCCTGTGTTGCACTTTAGAGTTTTACAACCAAATAGTAGTTTTCTTGGCTAATGTACAAGCAGTCATTAAGCTTGCTCTTTCTACTCCAAAATAAATATGAAACCTAACAGGGGGAGTCCAGAAAATGCAAAGAAGTGGAGTTCATTTCAGGGTTTGATCAGCTCCCGGTAAAAACAAGGATACATTTACATTTTCAAAGCCAGATTTCAGTCGGTAATTTGTTGTTTAATCACCGATCAAATCAGGCAATTTGATTAGTAAGAGCTCGTCTATATTCTGTAAAGCTATTCCAAATCTGGCATCCAAGCTTTTCCCCCTGTGGGTTGTTTTCCTCAGCTATAGCACAGTCCACAGTATATGTGGATTTTCATGCCACAGTGGACATATCTTTAATTAGTAAGCAATACTTTGTTGGAAGACTCACAGTTCCTGCTTCAAATCTGTGGAAATGCCCGGTGGAGGGAACAGTAGACATGCAGCAGCTGAAATACTATTAGTGTAGATAAATAGCAGCTGAAAGAACAAAAGCGTTTAGAGTTATGAGAGCGTGATGCTGTGGAAAAGAAACCTCAGCACTCAACAAAGAGTTGAGATGTTGAGTTCACCTTTTGTGTGCTTTGAGAGCCTCGCCAGGAACGTTCTCGTGTAAAAACATGCCCCTCTCAAATTAGACAAGGACTCCCAGATTAGAGAAGGCCAACTCTGAACATCTAAAAAAAACAAGTGCCACATCTAAAACACATGGTTTATTTAACAGCACAAAGCAGCGTGCACTGCTTGAAACATGACAGTAGTTTGCCCGTTCTTCAAGAAAATACACGCAGGCGTTATTCTGAGATAGATAAAAGCGTAAATGCAGCACTACAAACTAATGTGTATAATCTAATGTTAATGTACTATAGGCTGTTAAAACGCCTCCACTGTATATGGACCATGTGTTGGCGATATGAGTCAACAGGCTGGACAGTTTCCTGGTTTGCCATCTTTGCTTTTTTCCTCTGCATAGTTTAATGTTAATTTAGCAGCAAAATGAACATCCACACCAGCCTGTCTTGAATAAATAATGAATATGTCACGGCAACATTAAACCTCAAATAAATGCTACACTAAGTGCTTTGTCCATTTAACTGGTGATGCTACAAACACCAGGAAAGCATCTCAGAAGAGAAAAGTTGCTTTAATTCGGACATTATAAAATTACATAGGTTTCAATATAAAAATGCAGATTAGCCAATCTTAATATTTATGTTGCAGCGAAGATCACTAAATAGGCCTGTCATTATAATAAATATTCGGCTGTGAATCATTTGAATCGCCTGCGACTAAATCATTGCAATTCATTGCATTATCCCAATAATCATCAGATATAAAACATTATCAAAACATTTAGTTAAGAAATACATATCAGTATTGCATTACAGATACAACAAATCATTTCTAGAGGAAAGCAAAACATCTTAAATTAAGTAATCATAAATCATAAAGTCTGCCTGCATAAATTAAGGACAAATACATAAAACTAGAACATCTGTCTGCTCTTTCTTATTCCTGTATTTTTAAATCAGAATCTGCTTTTCACTTCTCTCATATGAAAGAGAGCTAGACAGCTTTTTATTTGTATTACTTATTACTTTATTATTACGGTCAAACAATTCCACAGTTTAGCCTAAAACATTGAAACTTGGTTGACTTGTCTGTATGATTAGGCTCAATTTCATGAAGCAATGTCTTATAAATAAGACACTATGAATAGGCTATATAGTTGACAAAGAAAGTCAGCAAATTACGGTACATTTTAAATGTGTTAAATCTTTTAGGAGAGTTTGGCGGAGGGATACGTGAGGCTGCGTAAAGTGGAAGGGACAGGTGCACGTTGCTGTTATGAAAACAATGGCGATTTTTTTTCAATATTCCCGTCGATTTGGACCGTTTATCAACGCGGTGAGCACCTGAGGGTTTAGCAGTGGAAGTGGCACACAGATCATGGAGGATGCGAGGTATTTCAAAAACATCAGCGTCCGCGATTACTGCGGTCAGCGGTAACATATGGAACTTTACTCCGACTAAAAACGTAGTCATAACCCGTCCGTTAAATCTGAACACACATGCCCACATGATAAAGATTTACTGTAGCTTTTCGAGTATATCAGTATCCACCGAATATCCATAAACTTGCTAAGAAAGTATAGAAACGTAACGCTGACTGTAGCTCCAGAACTAGCTTGAGAATCGCCACTTTTTAAAATTGTATTTTTAAAATACAATTTTAGTATGAAAGTAATCCAGTGATAGTAGGCACATTTGCATCCACGTTTACCAACAGGAGTCGCTAATGGCTAATTCGGCATCTAGGCTACTGTAAACGGTGCCAAATTGCAAACATGTAAACAAATGTTAGTATACGCCTCGAAACTGGGTTTATAGTTTCTAGTTTGCTCCAAAGCATTGTAGGAACTACTTTCCCAAATTTAATTCAGGGTATAAATTGCAATTTGTTAGCTTTTTGTGCTAGTCAGTAATACAGGTAAAGAAATGTTTTTGTAAAACTATTCAAAATGTAAATCATACTTTTGAATATAAAAGCTTTTTTAAATCATGTTTACAAAACAACGTTGTACAGATTGTGTCCAGTAGGATTCTGTCTGCTGGGAACATATCGTCTGAATATAGATTAGGCTTTTATGAAGGGGTCTTCATAATAGAGATGTGTCTTTTTCACATTCAGCAGGTTTGTTTGCACATTAGTAATCAAACCCCAGTTTCAGCAGTAACCTGATTTCAGAGGCGTCCATGTAAGGTTAAGGGATTAAGTTAACACCTTGTTAGTCCTGCAGGGTTTACACAGGCTAGCTGGCTCTGTTGCCTGGGGGGTTGTTAGCTGAAAAATACAAGACTGGCATTTCATAGGAAAAATGCATGTTGCCGTTGTGTCACCTTTCCATGTGCACAGCATACTGAACAGAGGTGATTTTTTGCATACTTCAGGCAGAGAGAGTTTGCACAAAAACATGTTGTGCGATGACCAGTGTAGAAGATTGTGCAACGATTACACCAAGTGAGGATTTTATTACATTATTCAAATCTTCTAAACTGTATATGTTCATCCCAAGTGCCTGCTGGCAGATTGTGTAGACATATCCTCCTACAGAAGATGTATAACTGAGAAAACTCCTCACCATACTTGAGACATATCCCAGTTCAGCTGTGTCTCAATGGTGTCATAGAGGTGTGTGCCAGGGAGCAGCATTGAATTCTGAATAATCTGTGCAGACAGTTTTGCCATATGTATCGGCTGCTACTGCTGTCTGCCGGTTTCTACTCAGCCATGCTGCATCTGAGTTTGCATCCATTGAGATTTTATTTGTGAGTGGGCTTCAATATTTACGACCTTTTCTTGCTCGTCTTGAGCCTTTTAGTGAAAGATTACGAAAATGAGGCCCTGCTAAAAGCTAGACTACAGTGTCTTGCTTATTTTAAATTGCTTTATGATTATACAGCGTCTACACAAAAAGCAACCTCCTTTTTTTCTCATGTACCACTCTGATCATTCAGTTGCAGCGTGTTTTCCAGTTCTGAGGGTGAAGCCGCTCTGGTGCTACCGATGAGCAGATGCTGTATGTGATTCTTAATTGGGCAGAGCGAATGATTAGAGATACCTGCTCAGCTCTTATAAAACAGGGTGTACACGCAGAATTATAGGTACAGATGGAAATTGCGAATACCACAGATCTACTCCTGCGTTCCTTTGGGAGCGATGATGTTCCTCCTTACACATTACACTCCACGGCAGCTACATCTCTGAGGACCGGCGGTGTTCATTCCCACTGAATTTTCCATATGGGAATTTCTAGGCAGGAGCACTTGGTTCTGTCTGTAATGTACGCCAGGCTGCATGCTCGCTTTTTATATCCTCATTATCAATGCACTACCGGACTATTTGTATGGGTTTCAAAGTGGTATTTTGCTCGGTTCAACTCTTTTTGCTTCTTTTTTTTATTACTGATATCAGCAACCCTAGGGGTCCGTAGTCAGCACTCATATTCGGGCTTGTCTCTGCCTTTCCTACCCTAGTATCCTAACCCACAGTTATACAAGTTTGAAGGAATGTTGTTTTCTAGCTGTTTTTCAAGCCAAATTGCATTGCAAATAAATGCGGTATTTTGAGTTACCTTTTGGTGAATGTGTTTACATTCAATCCACCCAAATTAAAACTGAATAATACATGTATTTGCACACACACTCAAAAAACTCGTTTTCAGTTTGTAAATGCTCTGGCAGTTTACTCTAAACAAAAGATTGAATGCTCACAACAAATATAACAGGTGACAGGGATAACCTTAACTTTAGCAGAAACTATAGACAAGAAAAGCGCATTCTGTTTGCTTGCTGCGTTTTATATAACACACATGGTAAATGATTTCCTCGATCACAGTCTTTTATGTGTCCGTGCATCCTTTTGAAATGAACCATACACCTTTTCCACACACAGACCTTTTCGATGCCGATATTGCTTTTTTGACGAGCATTTTCCATCCAAATACTGTGAATTGTTTAGTTTAATTTAAACGTATTCATGATAAGATCTTTGCCTAGAATATCCTTGTTTTGTATCTTAGAAACTTAAAGGATTTCCACATCAGCCTATATCTAAAGTTCTGAGGGGAAAAAAAACACGCCAATACTATAATGTATAGATACAGTATATATATATATATATATATATATATATCTATGTAGAGTAATTATTTCATTATATAATTCATTCAACATGTTTTCGTCCTCTGAAACAAATATCATTTGTTCATATTTGAGCCATCTGCATATTTTAGAAGGAAT